>NW_026706237.1:0-205197 GCF_029867415.1 Vicia villosa
AAACATCATAATTCTTCTCCATATCGACCAAAGATGAACGGCGCTGTCGAAGCCGCCAACAAAAACATCAAGAAAATCATACAAAAGATGACAGTAACCTACAAAGACTGGCATGAGATGTTACCTTTTGCTCTTCATGGTTATCGCACATCTGCGCGTACTTCAACAGGGGCAACTCCATTCTCGTTAGTCTACGGTATGGAAGCAGTTCTCCCAATCGAAATCCAGATTCCTTCCTTAAGGATCATGAAAGAAGCCGATCTAGACGAAGACGATTGGATTCAAACTCGATTCGACCAAATACACTTGATCGATGAGAAAAGACTTGCAGCTATCTGTCATGGCCAGCTATACCAAAAGCGCATGATCAAAGCATTCAACAAGAAAGTCAAAAGTCAAGCATACCAAACTGGTGGCTTGGTTATCAAACGCATCATCTTACCACAAGGTGATCCCAGAGGCAAATGGACCCCCACCTACGAGGGACCATTCATAATCAAGAAAATATTCTCCGGCGGTGCCATGTTGCTTACCACCATGGATGGCGAGGATTTCCCACACCCTGTGAATGCAGACATAGTCAAAAAGTACTTTGCTTAAAAAAAAAAAAAAAATACAGCTCGCTAAGTTGAAAACCTGAAAGGGCAACTTAGGCAAAAATGAGCGTCTCGGTGGATTGAAAACCCGAAAGGGCGATCCAGGCAAAAATTAGAGACAAAACAAATACAATCCCGGTAGGCTGAAAACCTGAAAGGGCAGCCTAGGCAAAAATTAGGGAATAAAGCATACAACTATGTCTCGCTCAGCTGCCTACTCACCGACAAGGATCAACACCTCAAAGACACCGATCAGTCCAATCACTTTCTTCCAACAAGTGAGGGATGAGATGCTCGAAGACAGATTGGCAATAGCAGAATTGAAACTTGACTAGATCGTTCTCACATAGCTATTTCTTTTCATAAATACTTTTCAAAACTTTCTGACAATTTCCTACTTCTAGGATTGTTGTCTCCCTATACTAATCCGCCTATCACGGCACCTTTTCAAAAATCAATGCAGCTTATAACTAACATTTTCATTTTTTCTGTTTTGAATACGCGAGCATCCCAATGATATTTTGAATGAACATATGCATTTGAATATGATTGATGTTTACCAGGAAAAACAGGAATAGCATTCCGGACATGTCCCAATTATTTGGACATTATCCTAAACCAGCATCAGAAGGAAGTTTCCCCAATGGAGACACATTCCTCAACAAATCCCTCAAAAAGATTTTTCTTTCGAAAGAAGTCTTATTCCCCAGCAGGGTTGTTCCAGATTACTGTCTTCAGAAGGTGTGATTTCCGCACCCAAACTTGGTCAGATAGTGCATCGGAGGATTATGCATCTTCCTCATTCCCACTCCAAAGGGCGTCACAGTCCGAACTCTCAAAACTACTGTTCATCCCCGAGCAGTAATCAAAGATCCTTCAATAGAACATCCTGGTTCTCAAAGAATTTCCCCAACCCAGGGTACTCAAGCGAGACAGAAGATCATCAACAATCACAATGCCTTCATTTCTTGACGACTAAGCTGGGATTTATTTTCCCAATCAGGAGCTTGACACGCTCTAAGCTGCATAAACCATGCATCACATTCACACTCATATTCACATTCACAATCATGCATCATACGCATATTCATACACAACATAACTTGCATATTTCTCCTCTAGCTCGAGGATCTCATATCATACATGCATCATAGACATCGCATATTATTAACTTGATTTTTCAGGTAGACAGATGTCTTCAGCAAAGATGTTCTCACTCACATGCAGTGTTCATCCTGAAACTTATTCAGACAAGCAGTCCTTTCAGATACAATCAAACCAAAGATTCACTCTGAAGAACTCTCATTCTCAACTCATTTATCATCTAACATTGCTAGTCTAAGGCGAAACCTCAGACGGTTCCAGAACGATCTAGCATTACAGATCTAAGGCGAAACCTCAGACGGTTCCAGAACGATCTAACATTGCAGATCTAAGGCGAAACCTCAGACGGTTCCAGAACGATCTAACATTGCAGATCTAAGGCGAAACCCCAGACGGTTCCAGAACGATCTAACATTGCAGATCTAAAGTGATACCTCAAACGGTTCCACAATGATCAACTTTCAAATCCTTCATCAAGATATAATCAACAGATTCATTCTGATGAACAAACCATCAACACATTGTCCAGGTGGCATCCGAAAGCCCATCTCAGGTAATGTTTCAATCTGCCAACAACATTTCACAGACAACATTCAAATGCAACTTCCAACATCTCTGCTGATCAAGGTAAGTGCAAATTTTCAGGGCATCTATTTATTCAATCATCTTCTACCCTCAGATTTCAGACAATCTCTTCAGGTTTAAGAAGATTGAATAGGGGCAACTGTTATACCCCAAAATTTGCCCACTTCTTTTTTCAGGAAAGTTTCAATATGAAAATTAAGAGTCTCATATAAACATGGATTTTTTCAAAATATCCTGACATATGAAGAACTTGGTTTTCAGAATTTTTCTTACACAGTAACTTGGCTTACAGTGGAATTTATTCTTACGCAAACGCCAAATACTGTTCTTTACTTCACAAATACTATTTATTTATTTTACAGATAAATAGTACTAACACAGTTCATGCAGGGTTAAATCTTTTTGCAGGCGCAAAAGCAGGAAACTCACACTGTACTGGTAACAATTGTTTTTGTTTTCCCACTAACTTTTGTGCTATATTCCATTATTTTCAAAATCTTTTCAAATCTATCCTTTCAAATTCAAATCTCAACTTTATTCTATCCATCTCTCTTTTCCCAACAATACCTTACACTTTCTTTCAAATCTCACTACCACTCAAATTTCCTTTTGTACGGAATCACATCATTCCCCAACGTCTCTATCATCTTTCCATTCTATAAATACCTCTCATTCTTCCCACAAATCTCACATCAAATTCTAAATCATCTTTCAAATTTCTACTTCATCATCCATTTTCTTTCTTCTTTCTTAGCAAGAATGGCAAAATGGATAGAGACACTGTTTCTTACAGTCATCACCATTGCTACGGTGATCATGACTTTCTTCTGCCTACACAGTCCTGAGAAGTGTGGACCTGCAATGGTTGCATTCCCAATCCTCTACATGTTATTGATCATAGCATGGTTCATCAACCGTCATTTTTAAAGTTTGCCGTGTTTCTTATTTTCTTAAACGTACCGTCTATTCATCGTACTGTTCAATAGTATGTAATATTTATACTGTCAGTATTAAATGTTGTACTATTTGTCATAATATTGCTTAATTACTAAGATAATATTTTGTGTGTTTCTGCCAGTCAAATATTTCTATTTCTGTGCATTTAACAATTTTCAGGTTATTATCGGTAATTTTGCCCGCATACCGTAAATATCAGTTATTTATTATGTTTCTGTTTTCTAACAAGTCATGTAAATAAATTTTCATGCTTCACACCAAACAAAAACAAAAATAACAACAAAAAAAAAAAGAAAATTAACTTTGACGGTTGATTTTTCACTTTAACTGCTGCTTCAGTACACGAACAGTCGGTTGACAGACAAACTGCAGACAGTACAATTCACAGTGATTTGTACAATCAATCAAATCAATCATTCACAATTCAAATTTCCAAGATTTTTGTGTTAGAAGTCTTCTGAATATCACATGATTAGCAGAAACTCAACACTGCACAAAAATCAGGTACGCTTAACTGCCTCCTATACAGACAGTCCCTAATCAGGGTTTTTCTTGTTTTAACAGGAGCAACAAGTTTTGAGAGCTCAAATGGATTTCATATACATCCATACATCTCAAAGTACCATCATTCAAATTTTCAAGCTTCAATTCACTCAGACGCACCGTCAGCAGCTCAAACAGTCAACAGACGACCCGTTTGACCAAAAAAGTCAACTGACAGTCAAAAATGAAATTTTTTGTCAAAGTCCATATTTTGTCAAAGGATTCAACATTTGATCATTGGATGATCACAATTCATCAAGGAAAGATCAAAAATCAACAAAACCCTAAGATTCAAAATTAGGGTTTTTGCCTGCAAAGTCAACTCAACTTTGACTGATCATAACTCTCTCATCCTTCATCCAAAAAATGTCAACCAAAGCTCATTTTGAAGGAAATTCAATTATCTTTCAAATGCAATTGATCCCATGGTCATAGCATTCACCATTTGAAAAATATGGCCAAAGACATTACAGGTCATTTTCAAAGTCAACAAAAAGACACTTTTTTCAAATGGACACACAAGGAGAACCAAAAATCATTTTGATATGAGACCAAAGACATTGGTTAGAGGACTCTTTGAGGTTTCCAAAAAGTGCAAGATCTCCTTCATATGACAAAAATTGAAGGATTTACACCTTGTTGAAGTTGGCTAAATTTTGGGAAAATGCATGAAATCAACATTGCTCAAAAATGTTTTTTTTCCAAAAGATGCCAAGTTTTTGTGGTCCAAACATCTTTGCCATGTTACTATGGGCCTCCCACGACCAAGACAAAGCCCACATCTATATTATCCATTTTTGACATAATTTTATCTTATTTTAAGATTAAAATTAAAGGAAATTGCATGGATAATTGATGGCTTGATCTCCAAGTATGACACACCTCCAAAGTCTTCATTTTTCTGCAGAAAATTGATGCCCAAGACAAGAGCATTGAATGGAGTCAAGCTTGGTCAACAATTCAAAGATTTTTAATATTTTAAAAATCAAACTTTCAACAAAGACAACAAAGCTTCTTGCTTCACTTCCAAGCAGCCTTTGGGCTATAAAAGAAGCATCATACTTCAGCAAAAGGGGAGACACGAAATATATCAAGGCATAGTCAAGAAACTCATCAAAATTCTCTCAAAATTCCATAACTTTGTAAAATTCAAATTTCATTCTCCAATCAATATTAATACAAATCAAGCTTTTTAATCATCTTCTCCAACATCATAGAGTAAGATTAAACTCTTAATACAAGCACATGAGAGTCGTATAAGACATTCAAAGTTCTTCATGTACATATGCCTTTAATTTTCGTTTTCATATATACAATTAATATCAATGTAAACTAACCATTCTATCATGCTCATAAGGTCCCATGTAGATGATCTGGGTCTTAACATGCCAACTCCCACGTGAAAATTAGCCTATACCATTAACCATTGAACATGAGTGTTCATACTTGAATCCTTTCGAATCCATAGTTACAAGGCTTGAATTGAAAAACTAACACCACCATCGTGTTCAGGAGACAATTTTAAGTCAGTCTGGGTCCTTTTCTTTTTCGTTCATGGCTGTTTTTGTAGGTTTTCAAAAAGCATGGAAATCTGAAGGAAAATCCGCAGGAAATTCCATAAGTAAATCCGCAGCTAATTTCGCAGGTACCAAGGAAGAAGATGATGAATAGTGGCGCTGAAATTTTGACCGCTTGCGTGGCAATTTCAAATCATCCCATTCGCTGGTCAAAAAACGTGGACCCCACGTTGAACCCTTGACTTCAGCATGATCACATGTTGAACCTCAAACCATGTGCATCATGTATCCACGCATCTGGGCCTTTGATCTCCATCAGTTCTTCATCCAACGCGCCTGATCCAGCAATCCACACCATGGACTTTCAATCATGCCACACCAGATCATATCCTTTTTATATTTTCTATTTTTATTTTATTTTTATTGCAAAAATAATTAAAAATACTTAAAAAAATTCCAAAAATTCCACAAAAAATATTTTAAACTTCTAAAATAACATATTATTTTCTGAAATAAAAATATTTTATTTTTCTTCAAAATTTCAATATTTTTCATAATTAATTAGTATGTATTTATATATTTGCTTATTAATTATTTTAATTAGTCAAAAAATCATAAAAAAATTGTTCTTTGTGTTAAATATTGTTTATATATCATAAACTAATTTTGTACATATTTAGGATAATTTTATCATTAAGTTGTAATTATTGGTGTAGTTATTTGCATAATTATGTTTTAATTAACTTAAAATATCCAAAAACAAATTTCAAAAATTCCAAAAAAATTAGTTTTGTTCTAAAATCAATTAACAAACTTTTTGTACATATTTTTAAACTTATTTGCTAGGTTTAATCATATTTCCATCTTTTCTTTATTTTAAATTAATTAATAATGCATTAATTATATTTAAAATAAATCATAAAAAATACAAAAAAAATGCCTTTTATTTCTTGCAATTTAAGATTCCTAGATAAATGTATAGGATGTCAAATTCATGTAAATAGGCTAGTTTACATTTCCCGCACAATCGATGTAATAGCGTAGATTTACTTTCTGCACTTTACATTTCCGCATTTTAATTTCCAGCACCCATATAAACTGCGTGTATGTCAAAGATAAAACTGAACCGTCAGATCACTAACTTCAAAGATAAATATCTGAATTCAATCACAATCACATTTGCACCTCCTAGGGTAACCCCTTTTCACTCTTTTCAAAATCAAAGTTACATTTCTACTGTTTCGAGTACAAAATCGAACCTTTTGTTTATATCCGACGAATGGATAGATTTTTAAAGGGAACAAGGATAAAGACCTCCTAACTCAGGGTAGACCTCCTAGTTTGCTTGCTCAAAATCAAAACAAACAAAATTCTCATACACTGTTGTTTTTTTTAAAACGAATTTTCCAAAAGACAATATTTTGTATACATCCAAACACGGATCATTACAAAATTAACGATCTTTTCAAAACATCTTTCGAAAGATAAACAAACATTTGTATATATCCGCACAAGGATCATTACAAATTCTATTTGCAAAGGTATTTCAAAAACACAGGTAAAGCATTCCGAATCAATTGAAAAGTAAAGCAAATGAGCTAAGCAAACTAAAGAGCCCATGGATAACCATGGATACAAAGGGTGCTAACACCTTCCCTTTGTATAACCTACCCCCTTACCCAAAATCTCTCAAAGGTCTTTTTTCTGTTTCTTTTATAAACCTTTCCTTCATTGGATAAAATAAAAGGTCGGTGGCGACTCTGTAAACATTTTCAAAAGTGACGCGAAAGCGTCCGATCGACAAAAAAAGAGTCAGTTCACGTATCCCACCCACGGAGGGGTATGGCCCGAAAGGACGGTCCACAGATAGAAAAACACTTAGAAAGGGGGGGGGGGAGTTTGAATAAGTGTAGCTTTAAAACTTGTAAGATAAAAACAATTTACACAATGATTTTTATCCTGGTTCGTTGTTAACTAAACTACTCCAGTCCACCCCCTTGGAGTGATTTACCTCACCTGGGGATTTAATCCAATAATCACACAAGATTACAATGGTTTTCCACTTAGATAACCTCTAAGTCTTCTTGAGTATTCTGATCACAACCCGATCACTCTAGGAACAAACTGCTTAGATGTGAATACAAGATTACACTCAAAGATGTTTTTGATTTATGGCAAACTCAAATGAGCATTCAAACAACAAGGCGGAAGCAGAAAACTCAAAGAAAAGCAAGCATTGATCACTCATGACAGTACAGGTTGATCTATTATACTTTAGGTCGACTCAACACAAGCAGATCAAGAAGAATGCAGAAAACCAGCAGTTAGGTCGACCTACTGTCAACCCAGGTCGACCTAAAATGGAGAAAAATCCACATACTTCTGCTAGGTCGACTCACACATCATCCAGGTCGACCTAAATTGATGAAATTTACATACCAGTCTGCTAGGTCGACCTACACAACGACTAGGTCGACCTAATCTGAGAAAATGTCCCCAGAATGCATTTTGAGAGGATTCTGGTCGACCTACTCCTTAAACAGGTCGACCTAACTGGGAGCAAAATTCTGCAAGCACTGCTAGGTCGACCTAAGCTCTACAAGAGGTCGACCTAACTGATCAAGAATGCCAAAAATTATGTTTCTCTCATCTCCAACTGCTAAGTTATCTTATATATTATCAAAGGTTCATTATTCAAAAAAAAAAAACACCAACGACTGAAAGATACACAAACGCTTCTCATCTTCGTTCTTCATCATCTCTAACACAATTACACATAATCATTCTTGCGTTGCGGGTTAGTGATGAGTTCGATAACGTCCATGGAACGGAATTGAAGATTCCTAGTGGGTGAAGGTTTGTGGGGTTTGTTGGTGAATAAAATCTGCGGGTTTTGTCCTCCACGACGGGTGGTTCTCGGGGGTTTTTATCAAGAGGCGTTCATTGAGGATTCGGCTGAGTGTAACGATTGAGGAACGGGGAGTTCAAGGAATCAAGACACTGCAGAAGGGAATCAAAGTGAAGCTCTTGGATAACCTTGATCTTGCTCAAGATTAAGGGGGAAGAAGATTCAAAGGATCGACATAATTGGTTTATCGTTTATCGCTTTGTTATCTTCTTTGTATATACTACTTTCAACATTAATGAAAGATTACCCAATTTCAATTTGGAATTGGGGGCAGACGTAGTCGTAGCGAGGACGATCGACGAACTGCCTAAACAAATATCGTGTTCTTGTCGCTTTTACTTTTTCATTTACATTCTGTTCATATTTGGTTATAATAGCAAATTGATCAACGATTCAAGTGTTAAGATTGTGAATTAAGAACTTACATAAACATCACAATCCACCACACATTGAATTACCTTCAATTTGATCATTATCACCAAGTGTTTGTATATTTGTTTCTATCACTCTTACTGCATTGCAAACATTGTCCATCATACAAAAAGTTAATCTGATTTTCAATAAGAGAAACGCTTTGATTCTGCAACATATACTCTTATCATTTACCTCAAGTCTTTGACTGGTTTTTAAACACATATATAATCGTTTCGATAGTGGTTCGGAATAGACGCGAGTCGATTCAGAATCACTTCCGCTGAAAAGTCGTTTAAATTCGTAAAACTGTGTACGATCTATTCACCCCCCCTCTAGATCCTAAGGCCAGCGTCTAACAAGTGGCATCAAGAGCTCTGGTTTATTCCGTGCTACGTGAAACACTTATTGGAAAGATGGCTTCCGGACCTAAAGGGGCTCATAATAGAGCTCCAGTTTTCAACGGTGAAAACTATGGCTATTGGAAGGATTGTATGTGTGTCCACATCAATGCAATTGATAGGAACATCTGGACAGCTATTGTCAATGGTCCCTTTCAGATCACCATGACAAATGCAGCTGGTGCAGTTGTTCCAAAACCAGAAAATACTTGGGATGCTGAAGATGAAAAGAGATATGCATACGATTGGAAAGCGAGAAACATTCTAATCTCAGCTCTAGGAGTTGATGAATACTATCGCGTTTCCCATTGTAGATCAGCTAAAGCTATGTGGGACACATTGCAAGTTGCCCACGAGGGAACGAATGATGTCAAACTAGCTAGGATCAATACGTTAACTCAAGAGTTCGAACTCTTCCACATGGAAGATGGTGAATCCATCGAAAACATGCAGAAGAGATTCGTTCATCTGAAAAATCGGTTAAATTCACTTGATAGACCTGTTTCCAATGCAGTTGCTACTAACAAAATCTTAAGATGCTTGAACAGGGAATGGCAACCCAAAGTTACAGCAATAAAGGAAGCAAATGATCTAAACACTTTAGACATCACAACTCTATTTGGTAAACTAGAGGAACATGAACAACACCTTAAATGCCTTGACATGCATGAGAAAAGGACAAAGAAAGAAAAGAACATGGAGAAAGAGGTAGAGAAGAAGTCAATATCTCTAAAAGCTTCGAGCTCCAAGACCTCAAAACGAGAGCCAAAGGATAGTGACACAAGTGATGACGAAGACTCCGATGATGAGGAAATGGGACTGTTTGTGCGAAGATACAACAAATATCTAAAGAAAAATGGAGCAAAACATTCCGACAAAGGCTTGATCAACTATAGGAAGCAATCAAACATGTTCAAACAAGATGACGACAACAAGGGAAAAATCAAAGGTCTTTGCTTCAATTGTGGGAAAGCCGGTCACTACAAACCGGATTGTCCATACCTTAAGAAAGAGAAGGAGATGAACCAAAGCAAAGGTCATAACAAATCTAAAAGAGCCTACATAGCATGGGAAAGTGATTCATCTAGTGAAAGCTCATCAAGCGATGAAGAAGAATCAGCAAACCTATGTTTCATGGCTCATCAACACAAGAAAAAGAAAGCTGTAAGTCATCTTAAACCTGAACTCGTAGATAAGGTATCTCATTCTCAACTAAAACTTGCTTTTGAAGAATTACATAGAGATGCAATTAAAGCTTTCAAACTTTTGGCCTCAAATAAGAAAATATTTTCATATCTTGAATCAAAAGTTGAGAAAACCGAAAAGGATATGGAAGCTTTAAAACAATCTATGCTTGACATTCAAAAGGACAAAGTTGAAATAGATCCTACATCATGGTTTGGTTGTGAGACATGTCACATTTGGCAAAAAGAAGTAAGAGATCTAAAAGCCAAGTTAGACAAGGCTCTACAACCAAAAGTGACTTTTGCGGTTGATCCAAATAAGTTCAAAAGATTGTATACTCCTTTATATAGTAAATACACTTTTGTACCAAAAGTATCAACTAGCAAAACTCCATATTCTCATCATATTACCTGTCATTATTGTTGCAAAAAGGGACATACCATTGAAAAATGCAAATTTAGGAGAATTTTAGTTCCTAAAGGAGTATTTCAATGGTTGCCTAAGTGCAACAAATTGTGTACTCACTACCAAGGACCCAATGAAAATTGGGGACCTCCCTCTTTAAATTAATCTTGCAGGAAAAGTGTCTTGACATCGCCGAAAGGTTGTGGTTCCTTGATAGCGGATGTTCAAGACACATGACTGGAGACCTATCTCTTTTCGTTGAGTTTCAAGCAAAGAAAAAGGGGTATGTCACCTATGGAGATAACAATCGGGGAGCCATACTTGGTAAAGGAAGTGTAGGTAACCCTTCTACCACTACTATAACTGATGTGCTGCTAGTAGAAGGTCTTAAACATAATCTTTTAAGTATAAGTCAATTGTGTGACAAAGATTTTAAAGTAATGTTTACAAATTCTGGCTGCACAATAGAACATACTAAGAAAAGAGACATTATGTTTAAGGGCTTAAGAGTAAACAACATCTACATGCTAAACTTGGATGAGGTATCTAAGTCTAGTACCAAGTGTCTAGTTGCTCTGAGCGAAGACTCATGGCTTTGGCATAGACGTCTCGCCCACATAAATTTTGACTTACTTAATAAGGTTGTCTCAAAAGATTTAGTAATCGGCTTACCTAAAATAAAGTTTTCAAAGGATCATCTATGTGATGCGTGTCAAAAGGGAAAGCAAACAAAAATCTCTTTTAAATCAAAGAACGTGGTTTCAACATCACGCCCTCTTGAACTACTTCACATGGATCTTTTTGGCCCTTCAAGGACTAAAAGCATAGGTGGAAACACCTATGGTTTTGTCATTGTCGATGATTACTCGAGATTTTGTTGGACAATCTTTCTACCTAGTAAGGATCAAACTTTTCCAGCTTTCACACAATTTGCAAGATTATGTCAAAACAAAATGAACAACAAAATAGTTGCAATTCGAAGTGATCACGGTGGAGAGTTTGAAAACATTATTTTTGAAAAATACTGTGATAAACATGGAATTGAGCATAACTTTTCAGCTCCTAGAACACCTCAACAAAACGGAGTAGTTGAACGTAAAAATCGGGTTCTAGAGGAGCTGGCAAGAACAATGCTGAATGAGGGTAATCTACCAAAGTATTTCTGGGCTGACGCGATTAGTACAGCATGTTATGTTTTGAATAGGATAACAATACGTCCTATACTGAACAAAACTCCCTATGTATTACTAAAAGGTAGAAAACCAAATGTATCTCATCTCCATGTATTCGGTTGCAAGTGTTTTGTTTTGAACAATGGTAAGGATAATCTTGGCAAATTCGATGCTAAAGCTGATGAGGGCATATTCCTTGGTTACTCACAATCTAGCAAAGCATATCGAATATATAATAAGAGATTACTTATAGTAGAAGAGTCAGTACACGTTTCTTTTGATGAATCTTATGCAAAATATGTCGAGAAAGGTCTTTCATTTAATGGTGCAGGTCCATCCACTGAAGACATTGTCAAGGATAAGGAAGATGAGAATGAAAGTATTGTAAAGAAAGATGCTGAGAGAGAGAAAGATGAGTCTCACAATGAAAATGAAAAAGAAAGCATCTCAAACAATGAAGAACTTCCCAAGGCCTGGACAAACGTGAAAAACCATCCAATTGACAATATAATAGGAGACATCTCAAGGGGCGTTACAACACGCTCAAAGATAAAGTGAATTTGAGATGAGTCTCATGGGTGAGCTAAATTTCTTCCTTGGCCTACAAATCAAGCAACTCAGTCATGGAACGTTTGTGAGTCAAACTAAATACTGTACGGAGCTGCTCAAAAGATTTGGAATGAGTGAAGCAAAAGAAATTGACACACCTATGGCAACAAATACTAATCTAGACAAAGATGAGAAAGGTAAAGAGGTTGACGTAAAATTATACCGAGGTATGATAGGTTCACTATTGTATCTTACTGCCTCAAGACCAGACATCATGTTTAGTGTATGTATGTGTGCAAGATATCAATCTTGTCCAAAAGAATCTCACTTGAAAGCTGTCAAAAGAATTCTGCGATACTTACGTGGAACTACTACATATGGCCTATGGTATCCAAAGGGAAATGAGTGTCATTTGGTAGGATTCTCTGATTCAGATTTTGCTGGCTGCAAATCCGATAGAAAAAGCACCAGTGGAACGTGTCATCTATTCTCAAATTCATTGATAAGTTGGCATAGCAAGAAACAAGTATCGGTTGCATTATCTACTGCTGAGGCAGAATATGTAGCTGCTGGAAGCTGCTGTGCACAAATATTATGGCTCAAGCAACAACTTCTTGACTTTGGTATTAAGCTTGATCGCATACCTATCATGTGCGATAACACAAGTGCCATAAACTTGAGTAAAAATCCTGTCTTACACTCACGTACCAAGCATATTGAAATAAGACATCACTTTCTACGAGATCATGTAGAAAAAGGAGACGTTACATTTGAACATGTAGAAAGCAAGAAGCAACTAGCTGACATATTCACCAAACCTCTAGCAACGGAGCAATACTTCAACATTCGTAGGGAACTAGGGATACTCGATATCTCTAATTTGGGCTAATTACGTTTGTTCTCTCTTAATATTATTCCTTTACTTTATATATATATATATATATATATATATATATATATATATGTTCTCTCTTGCTAACATTTTTCTTAGCGTAAAGGTAGTTCATCATCTAGCCAGGCGTCATTCCACATTGATTAAAGGCTGCCATTAAAGTTGAGAAAGCGGTAACGTTATTGTTGTTCACTTCCAAAAATATTATTGATACTATAATATGCTATCAATTAACATGCTTATAGTGACTTCATACATATATCGCTCTTGCTCATTTGACTCTCATGCTATAACTGACTACCTTTTTATGAATGCTAGCATTTTATCTATGGTTCTCTCGTTACTCTTCTATTTTCGTTGTATCTCTTTTTGATGTTGACAAAGGGGGAGATAGATGCTGAGTGTACGGGGGAGCTGTGTTGAGAGATTGACTTGTTGAGAGATAGATGCTGGATGTACGGGGGAGCTTTGTTGAGTCTTTATCACTTACCACCAAAGCTTCGACTAATGGTTTGCCATCATCAAAAAGGGGGAGCATGTGAATACAAGATTACACTCAAAGATGTTTTTGATTTATGGCAAACTCAAATGAGCATTCAAACAACAAGGCGGAAGCAGAAAACTCAAAGAAAAGCAAGCATTGATCACTCATGACAGTACAGGTTGATCTATTATACTTTAGGTCGACTCAACACAAGCAGATCAAGAAGAATGCAGAAAACCAGCAGTTAGGTCGACCTACTGTCAACCCAGGTCGACCTAAAATGGAGAAAAATCCACATACTTCTGCTAGGTCGACTCACACATCATCCAGGTCGACCTAAATTGATGAAATTTACATACCAGTCTGCTAGGTCGACCTACACAACGACTAGGTCGACCTAATCTGAGAAAATGTCCCCAGAATGCATTTTGAGAGGATTCTGGTCGACCTACTCCTTAAACAGGTCGACCTAACTGGGAGCAAAATTCTGCAAGCACTGCTAGGTCGACCTAAGCTCTACAAGAGGTCGACCTAACTGATCAAGAATGCCAAAAATTCTGTTTCTCTCATCTCCAACTGCTAAGTTATCTTATATATTATCAAAGGTTCATTATTCAAAAAAAAACACCAACGACTGAAAGATACACAAACGCTTCTCATCTTCGTTCTTCATCATCTCCAACACAATTACACATAATCATTCTTGCGTTGCGGGTTAGTGATGAGTTCGATAACGTCCATGGAACGGAATTGAAGATTCCTAGTGGGTGAAGGTTTATGGGGTTTGTTGGTGAATAAAATCTGCAGGTTTTGTCCTCCACGACGGGTGGTTCTTGGGGGTTTTTATCAAGAGGCGTTCATTGAGGATTCGGCTGAGTGTAACGATTGAGGAACGGGGAGTTCAAGGAATCAAGACACTGCAGAAGGGAATCAAAGTGAAGCTCTTGGATAACCTTGATCTTGCTCAAGATTAAGGGGGAAGAAGATTCAAAGGATCAACATAATTGGTTTATCGTTTATCGCTTTGTTATCTTCTTTGTATATACTACTTTCAACATTAATGAAAGATTACCCAATTTCAATTTGGAATTGGGGGCAGACGTAGTCGTAGCGAGGACGATCGACGAACTGCCTAAACAAATATCGTGTTCTTGTCGCTTTTACTTTTTCATTTACATTCTGTTCATATTTGGTTATAATAGCAAATTGATCAACGATTCAAGTGTTAAGATTGTGAATTAAGAACTTACATAAACATCACAATCCACCACACATTGAATTACCTTCAATTTGATCATTATCACCAAGTGTTTGTATATTTGTTTCTATCACTCTTACTGCATTGCAAACATTGTCCATCATACAAAAAGTTAATCTGATTTTCAATAAGAGAAACGCTTTGATTCTACAACATATACTCTTATCATTTACCTCAAGTCTTTGACTGGTTTTTAAACACATATATAATCGTTTCGATAGTGGTTCGGAATAGACGCGAGTCGATTCAGAATCACTTCCGCTGAAAAGTCGTTTAAATCCGTAAAACTGTGTACGATCTATTCACCCCCCCTCTAGATCCTAAGGCCAGCGTCTAACATTAGATACCCTCTAAGACTTTCTAGAGTATACTGATCACAACCTGATCACTCTAGTTCTTACAAATTAATGTAAACAAATTCTTATAAGAGTTACAATGCTTCTTAATAAGCTATTATCACAACTGTGATTTTTCTCTTAAGTTTAAGCTTAATCTCACTAAGATATTACAACAGCAATGTAGTGAGGTTGAAGATGAAGTTTGAGAGCTTTTTGAATTTGACAGCGTTTCTGTAAGTATGCGCAAAGTGTTGTATTCAGCTTCTCTTCAGAACTTCTATTTATAGGCGTTTGAGAAGATGACCGTTGACATTGCCTTTAATAGCTTCTAATGTTCCTTTTGTCATTCAGCGTAGCCTGCCATCTTGTACTTGCTTTTGATCTGATGTTTGTGCATAGCATCTTCTTGTCTTCTGACCTTGAAGTGCTTTTGAGCGTGATACCATGAGAACTTCAGTGCTTCTGCTTCTGATCTCAAGTTCTTCTGATGCTTCCATAGACCATGTTCTGAATCTGCTTGACCATCTTCTGATGTCTTGCCAGACCATGTTCTGATGTTGCATGCTGAACCTTCTGAGTCAGTGCTTCTTGTGCTGATTTTGTGCATACTCTTTAAGTGATTCCTGAAATGGAAATTGCATAGGATTAGAGTACCACATTATCTCATACAAAATTCATATACATTGTTATCATCAAAACTAAAAATATTGATCAGAACAAATCTTGTTCTAACAATCTCCCCCTTTTTGATGATGACAAAAACATATAAAAATGATATGAATTTACAATCAGATTATCAAACGGCTAAAGACAATTACACAGTTATAGGATAAGCATATAAACATAGTGTGTGAATATGTCTACCCCTGAGATTAACAATCTCCCCCTGAGATAAATAATCTCCCCCTGAAATAAATACTGGAAGAAATTTATAAATAAAGGACTTCCCTGAGTATTTTCCATTTCAATTGAGACGATCGCATATGCTTAGATCTTCAGAACATTCATAGCTTCTGCTTCTTGCTTCCAAAGGATAGCTTTAGAGCTTTGAATTTCTTCTTGAATCATTGCATGCTAGATTGTATCAGAACATTGTTGAATGTACCATAGCATCATCAGAGCATCTCTACATCCTAAAATGTTACAGAACAATCTAAACGACAAAAGTCAGAGCATGAATGAATCAGAACATAAAATATGTGTCAGAACATATAGTATGTATCAGAGCATAAACAATAATGTTTCAGAGCATATTAAGAACAAAAAAAACATGCATCAGAACATATAAGGAATAAGAATATGTTAGAGCATATTCTATCTTCAGAATATCAAAACATTCTTCCTTCTTGCTTCTGATCTTGAAGCTTCATAGCACTCAGCTTGCTTCAATTCTCATGAGCTTGTTTCTATATAGAATTGCTTTTCCTCATGTCTTTGCTTCTCATGTTGATCTTTTTTGAATGTCTTCAATCCTGCAAAACACTCAAAGACATAGAACTTGCAAATTCTATTAGAAATGTGGAGACTTACTCCCAGCAACTGATAATATAAATCATATCATTTATCACATTTTCTCCCCCTTTTTGTCATAACATCAAAAAACATAAAAGATTCAGATGAAAAAACAAACAATATGAGAGAAAAGAAGATAATTTTCATTAATTTCCAAAAGAAGATTATCAGAAGATACAAGGGAGATGCATAGAAAACAGATGCAGGAATAAAGGAAACAACTAAGACACAAAGGACTACGACGGGCCTAGCTTAGACATAATCTTGGCCAGCATGTCATGAATCCCAGCATTGCTCTCAGCCTGCTTCACCATGAATGAGCGAAACTCATCGTTGATATCATCTTGCTTGTCCATGCGAGAAGCCATATCAGCTTGATTCTTCTGAATAACCTCTGGAGTCTTCACCAGAAGAGAGGGTTCACTAGAAGAAGCTTCACAACTTCTGTTCAGAGGGACAATCTCAACTGCAGCATCCATTGTCAGATCATCATCATGATTTTACTCAACAGGAATATTACCAGCAGGATGATCTTCAGCACCAGCTTCTTCCCTAGAAGCATCTTCTTCATACTCAGGAGCAGGAAGATCAGAATCTCCATTCTCAAGTGCTTGAAGAATGGCAGCAAGATTCCTTGGTGGAGTAGGACCTTCAACTTCTGGAGGATAAACAACTTCTGGAATGACCATATTGGGGGACTTCTCAGAAGGATTCTCCCTCAGAAAGTCAAACAGCCACTTGAAGTCTCCAGTCAGGACTGGATACTTAGGTCTCCAAACCACAATATCTCTGCAAGGATTTCCATCCAGCTCATCTACATACATCCTCTCTTCAAGAATTCGCCTGTTTCTGGTGGGATGAGAGTATACACCATCATCAACTTCTAGACGATATCCAGCATAACCAGGTGCAGCAGCCACTAGTCTCTTCTAGACTTTCATAGCTTCAACCTGAAAATCCTGTTGAAAGCTTCTCCAAAGATTTCGAGTAGAAACATCATCAAGGTCATTGAAGAAGGCATCTCTCAAGAGATCCAGCCTACAGACAAATTCATGTTTGAACAGCTCAAGGAAGATATGAGGTTCAGGTTCAGGAGGGTTGAAGGTGAATTTGTAGTCAGGGTAAAGAAGGCAGTATGGGTTGGATTTTCTAGAAGGTAAGGGATGGGATAGAGAAGGTGTATGTGCTGTGGTTGATGATGATGGGATATCTGTGGAGAGGTTTGATGAGGATGGGATATCAGAAAGTGTTGGGGGACAGACATTTAGTGAAATAGGGTTCAAAACAGGTGTAGAAAGAGATGGTTGGGGAGGATTTGGAATGGTGAAGGTGTTGTGAGTTTCAGAAGGAGGAGGTTGGATACTGTTTGGAATGGGGAGAGAAGTTTGAGGTTCAGAAGAAGGAGGTTGGATTTAAGGTTGAGGTTCAGAAGAAGGAGGTTGGTATACTTGCCTGGGAAAATTGCTAGTTCTTTCAGCACGGAAAGAATCCCTGATGCGCTGCTCTTGATATTCCTTGGAATTTACTTTGATAGGATCAAAGGTGACCCTCTGCTTCTTGGCTTGCTTGTCTTCTTCTTCTTGAGCCTTTCTCTTCAGCCTTGCTTCTTTCTTCTTCTGATCCTTCTTCTGTAAGTCAGCTAGAGAAGGAAAAACTCTTCCACGAATCCATGCAGGATCAACAGAAGATTGTGCACTTACAGAAGCTTCCAAATAACGCTTAACAGCCTTGTTAAGTTCTTCTTTGAACAAGGAAGCAAAGCCTTCAACTGGAATTCTTGTCAAAATATCTGGAAAGATTACTGGAACAGAAATTACTTGCTTAATAGTTCCAACCTTTGTAGATCAAAACCATTAATAACATGCCCTTGAATGACGCCAAAGAACTTGGACGTCCCAATAGTTTTCAGGGAATCCAGCAAGTCACTTTCTATCAGAATATCGAAGATCATTCTGGCGAAGGGAACAACATTTCTAATGATGTCAGGATACTTCTTGCGTTCTTCATCTCTTGACTCTTCAATATACGTCTTCAAATTCTGAAAGAGAATATTGGAGATGTTGACTTTAATGCCTCTTCTAATACAGAAGAGAGTATATTTATGATCAGGACTAATGTATGTTGAGGAAAACGATCTCCTTCTATGATGGAGAGATCCGAGAATAATCTCAGCCCAAACTTGGTAGAATGGCCTCAACGCGCCAGTTTGATGAGATGAAATACCAGTAGCATTAGATATTTGTCTCTCAACCTGTGCCCAAAAAACTCTGCCAGGAAGAGGACCAGTACATCCTTCTTCATCATTCAGATTGTACATCTTTCTAATCAACTTTTCAGTTATCACAACTTCATGCCCTAACACGAAGGAGATGATTGCAGTTGGAGTAACCGTTGCATGAGCCCAAAAGTCTTTCACTAATGTAGGATAAATTGGCCCAACCAATCTATCGAAGTAGTTTGACCAGCCTTGTGCCATTGTAGTAGCCTTGTTGTTGAAACCATGTAATCTCAGATTTTCAAAATCTACCGAAGATTCACATAGAACTTCCATTTCTGAAGAAGGAATGGAACAGATCTTCAATGGAGCGTAACCATGCTTGCTGAAAACAAGATGAGTAGAAGACATTTCTGCTTGGCTTGAGGAACTAGACGAAGGATTCATGGTGAAAAATTGGGATTCGGTTACGAACTAGGTTTTATGCAATGGAAAAGAAGGAGAGGGATGAATGAAGAGAGAGAAAGCAAAAAGATGAAATGAATGTGAAGATGGGTATATAAAAGGATGGAAAAAAAATGCAATATGTTTTAAACGAAATGATTACAGAAAAACATGACATCAATTTGCATTTAATGAGATATGACGTTAGGAGAGATAAAGTGAGAAATTGACATGATTTGCACAGTTACCTAGGGCGACGTCTCCTCAACTGCACGCATGCTTGTCCAAAAATAGTGAACACGTGTTCTTTTTCTGGAAAAGTGGTGACAGCTGTTTTACTTTAAAAGAGATTCTAAATCAACGTAGATAATGAAACGTTAGTAATAACAGAATCAGAACTTCTAATTGATCACTATCAGAACTTCTTAAGAAAACATAATCCCAATACATTTCAGAACTTATCCATACGTAAGAACTTCTCATCTTCTCATTCTGGGCATAAATCCATACTGATAATCTTCAGAATGAACTTAAACCTATCTTCAGCAAGGGATTTTGTAAAGATATCAGCCCATTGATGGTCTGTATCCACAAAGTTTAAACAAAGAACACCCTTTTGAACATAGTCCCTAATGAAATGATGTTTAATCTCAATATGTTTAGCTTTGGAGTGTAAGATAGGATTCTTAGATAAACATATGGCAGAAGTATTGTCACAGAAGATAGGAATGTTACTTTCATATATTTGATAATCTTCTAGCTGACTCTTCATCCAGAGCATTTGTGTGCTACAACCAGCAGCAGCAACATATTCTGCTTCTGTTGTTGAGAGGGCAATGGTAGCTTGCTTCTTGCTGTACCAGGAGATTAGGTGACTTCCAAGAAATTGACAACTTCCAGAAGTACTCTTCCTTTCAATTCTATCTCCAGCATAGTCAGCATCATAAAATCCTACTAAGTTGTATTCTTTAGATCTTCTGTAGACTAAACCAACATTAGTAGTACCTTTCAGATACCTCAGAATTCTCTTAACAGCAGTTAAGTGGGATTCTCTAGGATCTGATTGGAATCTAGCGCACAAACAAACACTGAGTAAAATGTCAGGTCTAGAAGCAGTTAAATTTAGAAGAGATCCAATCATACCTCTGTACAACTTCTGATCAACCTTCTTACTTACCTCATCCTTACCTAGGACACACGTTGGATGCATAGGAGTTTTGGCTTCTTTGCTTTCAGAAAGATTAAACTTCTTCAGAAGTTCTTTCACATACTTCGTTTGATGAACATATGTTCCATCAGAAGTTTGATTGATTTGAATCCCAAGAAAATAATTGAGTTCTCCCATCATACTCATTTCAAATTCAGCCTGCATAGACTTAGCAAACTCTTTTCCAAGTGTAGCATTAGATGTTCCAAAAATAATATCATCAACATAAATTTGACAAATTAAAATGTCCTTCTTAGATTTTTTACAGAAGAGAGTCGTATCCACTTGTCCTCTAGTGAAACCATTGTTCAGAAGGAAAGAACTTAATCTTTCATACCAAGCTCTAGGAGCTTGCTTCAACCCATACAATGATTTCTTTAGTTTGAAAACATGTTCTGGAGACTTGGAGTCTTCAAAACCAGGAGGTTGGTGGACATAGACTTCCTCATCTATATAGCCATTTAAGAAGGCACTCTTAACATCCATCTGATACAGAGTGATGTTATGTTGAGTGGCAAAAGAAATTAATAAGCGAATAGATTCTAACCTGGCCACTGGTGCAAAGGTTTCTGTATAGTCAATACCTTCTTGCTGACTATAACCCTGAGCCACCAGTCTGGCTTTGTTTCTTACCACTTCTCCTTTCTCACTTAGCTTGTTTCTGAAAACCCACTTTGTACCAATGATGTTGAATCCTTTTGGTCTAGGAACAAGATCCCATACATCATTCCTTGTAAACTGATTTAGTTCTTCTTGCATGGCAATTATCCAGTCTGGATCTTCTAGAGCTTGATCAACAGAAGTTGGCTCGATCAAAGAAACAAGACCTAATTAACATTCTGCATTGTTCTTAAGGAATGCTCTTGTTCTGATAGGATCATCTTTCTTTCCAAGAATCACATCTTCTGAGTGAGCTGAGGTGAGTCTAGAAGATCTTCTGACTGTTGGCTCTTCAGAAATTCTGAGAATCTCCAAAGATGAAGCAACTTGATCTTCTGATCCTTTGCTTCTGAGATTTTCAGCTTCTGAAACTTTGCTTCTTGGTTCTTCAGCTTCTGATATATCAATATTTATATCTGCAAAATTCTCAAACTGCTTTAGCTTTTCAAGACCAAGCTTATCATCAAATCTGATATTGATTGATTCTTCTACAACCAATGTTTCAGTATTGTATACTCTGTAGCCTTTAGAGCGTTCAGAATATCCAAGAAGGAAACATTTTTGTGCCTTAGAATCAAACTTACCAAGATGATCTTTAGTATTCAGAATAAAACAAACACATCCAAAAGGATGAAAATATGAAATGTTGGGCTTTCTGTTCTTCCACAATTCATAAGGAGTCTTATTTAGAATAGGTCTTATAGAGATTCTACTCTGAATATAACATGCAGTATTTATTGCTTCTGCCCAGAAGTGCTTAGCCATATTGGTTTCATTGATCATGGTTCTAGCCATTTCTTGTAGAGTCCTATTCTTTCACTCTACAACTCCATTTTGCTGTGGAGTTCTAGGGCAAGAGAAATCATGGGCAATACCATTTTCTTTGAAGAACTCCTCAAAGAATCTGTTCTCAAATTCACCACCATGATCACTTCTGACCTTTATGATTTTGCACTCCTTCTTAGATTGAATCTGAGTGCAGAATTCAAAGAACACTGAATGAGACTCATCCTTGTGTTTTAAGAACTTTACCCATGTCCAGCGGCTATAATCATCTACGATGACTAATCCATATTTCTTCCCTCTGACAGATGCTGTTTTGACTGGTCCAAACAGATCAATGTGCAGAAGTTCTAACGGCCTAGAGGAAGAGACAACATTCTTAGATTTGAATGCAGGTTTGGAGAACTTGCCCTTCTGACATGCTTTACAAAGAGCATCTGATTTGTATTTCAGATTTGGGAGTCCTCTGACCAGATTTAGTTTGTTAATCTGAGAAATCTTTCTCAAACTAGCATGTCCTAATCTTCTGTGCCAGACCCATTGCTCTTCAAAAACAGACATAAGGCAAGTCACCTTCTGCTTCTCAAGATCAGAAAGATCAATCTTATAAATGTTGTTCTTTCTCTTGCCTGTAAATAGGATTGAGCCATCCTTCTGACTTACAGCCTTGCAAGACTTTTGATTGAAGATTATGTCATAACCATTGTCACTTAATTTACTTATGGACAATAAGTTATGCGCTAATCCTTCTACAAGAAGTACATTAGTTATGGAAGGAGAGTTACCAATACTTATGGTTCCTGAGCCAATTATCTTGCCCTTCTGATCTCCTCCAAATTTGACTTCTCCTCCAGACTTAAGCACCAGGTCTTGGAACATAGACCTTCTTCCCGTCATGTGTCGCGAGCACCCAGAGTCCAGGTACCATGACATTTGGTGCTTTGTCTTCTTTGCTGCTAAGGATATCTGCAACAGAAATTATCTTCTCCTTAGGTACCCACAACCTCTTGGGTCCTTTCTTGTTAGTTTTCCTCAAGTTCTGATTGAACTTGGGTTTAGCATAATAAACAACAGGAGGAACAACATGATATTCTTTAGGTTTGGCAGCATGATATTTTCTAGGTTGTGTCACATGCTTCTTGGTGTGTGTAGCATGAAAACTTTTGACATGTGAGGTGAGCCTAATATCATGTGAGTGACCATATTTGAACTGATCATACAATGGATTGTATGTGATTTTCACATCATCTACAGGTTCAAAGTTGTGTGGAGTATCACCCTCATAGCCAACGCCAATCCTTTTGTTTCCAAAAACACCATATATCATAGAAGCAAGATGACTTCTGCCAATACTTCTAGATAGAAACTTTCTGAAGCTCGAGTCATATTCTTTCAGAATATGATTGAGGCTAGGAATGGATTTTTCTGATTCAGAAGGAGATCCAATATCTTTGGATAATTTTAAAACTTTTTCCTTCAGTTCAGAATTTTCCACTTCCAGCTTCTTAGTTTCAGAATCAAATAGCTTTTTCAGCTTTTTGTATTTGATACTAAGATGAGCCTTGAGTTCCAAAAGTTCAGTTAAACTGGAAACTAACTCTTCTCTAGATAGTTCAGAAAATACCTCTTCAGAATCTGATTCTGATGTAGATTCTGATCCATCATCCACTATGGCCATTAGTGCAAGGTTTGCCTGCTCGCCTTCAGAGTCTGATTCTGATTCTGATTCTGAATCATCCCATGTTTCCATAAGACCTTTCTTCTTATGAAACTTCTTCTTGGGATTCTCCTTCTGAAGTTTTGGACATTCATTCTTGAAGTGTCCAGGCTCATTGCACTCATAACAAATGACCTTCTTCTTGTCAGATCTTCTGCCTCCAGAAGATTCTCCTCTTTCAGGCTTCTTTGAACTTCTGAAGTTTTTGAACTTCCTTTGCTTGCTCTTCTAGAGTTGGTTTACTCTTCTGGAGATCATGGACAATTCATCTTCTTCTTCTGATTCTGACTCTTCAGAATCTACTTCTTCATCCTGAAAAGCGTTAGTGCATTTTTTATAATTAGATTTTAATGCAATAGACTTACCTTTCTTCTGAGGTTCATTAGCATCCAGCTCAATTTCATGACTCCTCAGAGCACTGATCAATTCTTCAAGAGAGACTTCATTCAGATTCTTGGCAATTTTGAAAGCAGTCACCATAGGACCCCATCTTCTTGGCAAGCTTCTGATGATCTTCTTGACATGATCAGCTCTAGTGTATCCCTTGTCAAGAACTCTTAATCCAGCAGTTAGCGTTTGAAATCTTGAGAACATCTTCTCAATATTTTCATCATCCTCCATCTTGAAGGCTTCATATTTCTGGATCAAGGCAGGAGCTTTAGTCTCCTTGACTTGGGCATTTCCCTCATGAGTCATTTTCAATGATTCATATATGTCATAGGCAGTTTCCCTGTTAGATATCTTCTCATATTCAGCATGAGAGATAGCATTCAGCAAAACAGTCCTACACTTGTGATGATTTTTGAATTGCTTCTTTTGATCATCATTCATCTCTTGTCTTGTAAGCTTTACACCACTAGCTTTCACTGGATGTTTGTAACCATCCATCAGAAGATCCCATAAGTCACCATCTAGACCAAGGAAGTAACTTTCAAGTTTATCTTTCCAATATTCAAAGTTTTCACCATCAAATATTGGTGGTCTAGTATATCCATTGTTACCATTTCCATTATGTTGCTCAGCAGAGCCAGATGTAGATGTGTTTGATGGATCTTCACCAGCCATCTTGACTTAAGCGTTTTTCTCTTCCTGAATCTTTTCTAAACACGGTTAAGTGCTTGCATCTTAGAACCGACGCTCTGATGCCAATTGAAGGATAGAAAAACACTTAGAAAGGGGGGGTTTGAATAAGTGTAGCTTTAAAACTTGTAAGATAAAAACAATTTACACAATGATTTTTATCCTGGTTCGTTGTTAACTAAACTACTCCAGTCCACCCCCTTGGAGTAATTTACCTCACCTGAGGATTTAATCCACTAATCACACAAGATTACAATGGTTTTCCACTTAGATAACCTCTAAGTCTTCTAGAGTATTTTGATCACAACCTGATCACTCTAGGAACAAACTGCTTAGATACCCTCTAAGACTTTCTAGAGTATACTGATCACAACCTGATCACTCTAGTTCTTACAAATTAATGTAAACAAATTCTTATAAGAGTTACAATGCTTCTTAATAAGCTATTATCACAACTGTGATTTTTCTCTTAAGTTTAAGCTTAATCTCACTAAGATATTACAACAACAATGTAGTGAGGTTGAAGATGAAGTTTGAGAGCTTTTTGAATTTGACAGCGTTTCTGTAAGTATGCGCAAAGTGTTGTATTCAGCTTCTCTTCAGAACTTCTATTTATAGGCGTCTGAGAAGATGACCGTTGGGAGCATTTAATGCTTTGCGTGATTCGTACAGCATTGCATATAATGTTTCACTCTTTTGTCAACTACCTCGAGCCTTGCTTTCGCTGTGTCTACTGACGTTGCCTTTAATAGCTTCTAACGTTCCTTTTGTCAGTCAGCATTGTTGCACCCCAAAATTTGCCCATCTAATTTTATTTCTAATTGGCTTAAGCATCACGTTCATCTACATATCTCAATTAGGTCATTCAACATATCATGCATCACTAATCAACAAATTTAGCATAAGGATCAAGAATCAGGGTTTATTTCCCTATGATTGCATTCATCAAAGTTTTTATTGAGATCAACCGGATTAGGTTTACTTCACTATTCATTTATTAACCAAAAGGAGCCATCTATGGAGTTTGGACGCAATTATCTGGCGCACTGCTCGAATTATAAGTTATGGTGCAATACTTATTCATATGAACAAAGGTGCTAGCGTATGACAAGCCTTAGGAGATTGAGATTCGTATGATGATTACTTATCTTGGACTATGGCTTGGAAAAGAGGTTACTGGTGTGTGGTTGACCTTTTTGGTCAAAGTCAACGATGAAGGTTGACTATTGACTATCAACACTTTCAAAATATGTGATTTCCATCTTATTTTGTAGTTGCTACTTCAAGTACAAAAGGTGAAAGAAGGATTTGAATTCTAAATTAATATCATAAATGGAAGGAGATTCCTTATTTGATTGTTTGAACCACAAGCTGCTATGAATATGGTCATAATACATCCGGGTTTGAATTTACACAAAAGAAAAAGGGAAGAAAGAAAGTACAAGAATTCTATCCATTCTTTAACTACAAAAATCCAAATACATTACATGGAGCCAAACAGTGACTTATTTGAAGAAATGCAAGGCCACCTCAATTGGTATACATCATTCAAGATTCAAGATTTCTAATGAGGCCTTCAATCAATCATTATTCGAGACTCCTTCAGATTTTACAACATACATTACAAGCCTCAATCCTTACAAAGAAAAATACAAGAAAATCTATACAAAAGTATACAGTTAACCACCTATCCTATCCTATATGTTGTTCTCCAAGTCTCCTCTTGCACTTTGGGTTTATATCTTGAGCTTGACCCTACACTTATCTCTAAGTCCATCCGCTTCCAAGTTCTCAATACACCAACTCCATGGCCTCGTGACTCTTCCTTCAAAGTTCGGTTTCATGACCCTGCTGTACCATAATTCCAACCCTGCATAAAAACAAAATGCAGCCAATACATTCAGCAACCAGTCATTAACCATTCAGTACAGCCACACTCCCCTTCATCGTATCAATTCAGACCCTGCATAAAAGAAAGCAAGTTCAAAAGAGCAGTCCAACATTCACACCATACAAACCACATACTGCATTCAAGACAAGTTATTAAACTTCAACATCAATTCAAAGAAAAAGAATACCATGCACACTTGAAACAGTCAAGTAGCAGAGCTGTACAAACAGAATTGAAACCATGCTACTTCAGGCACCAATTGTACAATTTCAGCTCTGCATCCAAAAACCAAACAGTCACAGTTCAATCATTCATCAAATTATTATCTATCAAAATACTAAGATCCACCGAAATTGAAAAGAAATCAATTACATGGTCAACTCTCAAGACATACATGTTGCCAGTTCACGATCAATACTCAGTGCATAATCTCACAAGTTCAGTACAGAATCTCATGTTTTCGACAATATCTCGCATTCAGGAAAATTCATTTCACATGTTTAAGTATTCCTGATATCAAAGATGTATATATCTAACAGCTTGCAGCAAAATCCAATATTCAAGGTTCAAAAGCAGAAAAATAATAACAGTTCCATTTCATAACTAACTTCCAAATTCACATTACCACCAGTTCTGATTTACTAACATTCCTAACTGTCAACTAACCTACCTATAACTAACCTCTATTCATAACAGAATCTAACTGTCAAAAACAGAAATAACCAACAAACTGCAAACAATCCCTAACCGAATTCTAAATTACCTAACTGAAATCATAACAAACTTTCAACAGAATGTAACAGAAAGTCACTGATAACTAACCTTCTCAGCTCCAATCTCTATATAACCTTCAATTCCCGTCTTCTCAATCTTCTCCACTCTTTCTCCATCTTCATCACCAAAACCCCTCTGCAAATTCATCCTTCACCCATTTTTCTTCTCTTCATCCTCTTACACCTCTCATTCAATCTTCAGATCCTCAATTCCCTCACCTCACCATACGCACGTTCTCAGAGCTGTTGAAGTTCATCATTAGAACTTCAACAAGCTTGTGCTCAACCACTGTAATTTCCATCTCCGAGCCTCTCATCATCTCTCAGAATCGCCATGACCTATTTCTCCTTCTAAATCCCCACTTTCTTTCGCCCTCATTCAACAACACACGCATTCACAGAAAATTGCAGAGAAGAAGAAGAAGATAGCGCAAGAAATAAAAGAATAACGGAATATTACCTGAATTGAAGTACTCCGACGCGTTTATTTCGCCAGCACACAGCCGTCGAAGAGTCGCCGGAACTGCTCCGGTAAGTAACTCCCTTTAAACTCTGGGTTCTCCGTTTCTTTAGCTTGATTGATGCCGTTTATTACTTCACTGCGTTTAATCCATTGTCAATTGCGAGATCTTCGCTCCGATTAGGAAGTTCGCACTATTTAGGGTTAGATTTCCTCCTCTCGGTTTCGAACGAAGAAGCTCCTTCATGGGATTTTAAGGCGAGATTGAGGATTAGGAGGGAGAGAGGGTTCAGAATTGAGTTTTATTTTGGATGTTAGTGGAGCTCCGTCGCCTCCGGCGCGGCGGAGCGATTTCCGGCGAGGGCCGAGTGAGAGAGATGTGAGAACGAAAGGGGTCTGAGAGTGAGGAGCTTAAACGTCACACGATTAACCCTTATCCCCTTCAATTATCTTTTTCATTTTATTTTTTAATTAATTAATTGTTTTTCCCATTTTTATTTCTTAACTTGAATAAAAGTAATAAAAACCTGATAATAATAACTGGATCAACACAATAACAAGCTTGGGCCCGTTGCATTCTACACCCCCCTGAGGCCCATGCTGCCTTTTTTGGCAAATCTATAATAATCACCATTCTGGGCCCTAAACCCTTACTATTCACCACCATGCAATTCATTTTACACCCCTGGTTTCCATTCATTTTTCTAATTTAATTTAGGTTCTTAATTGAATTTTTCCCTTTTCTTTAGGTGATAAATGCTAATTTTTCTCCTATTAATTCTTAGGCCTTAATACAATTTTTGTCACATATAAAATAATCATAAAAAAATAATATTAGTTTTAGGCTATTTGTTTTTTAGTCTTTTGCTTGACTTGTAATTCAATTTCCTTCATAAAAATCAATATAAAAAATAGTAGTATTTTTAATTCATTTTGTACTATGTTTTCGAATTGCTACTTCATACTTGTGTATAACTTTGTACCATTGTATCCTTACTCAATTTTGCTCATGATGTGACTTTAATTTTCATGTTTCTTTTATTCCTAACCTTAGGTAGAAACCATGATAACATTAGGTAGAAATTCCCTTCATACTTAGGTTAGTTTCTTTTCCTTTTCAACTTTAAAACACCTAACAATATCCAAATAAATTTCCCATAAAAAATACCAAGAAAACTCATAAAAAATGACTAATAAATACTTTGACTAATAAAAAGGGAATGGAAGCTTGTAACTTCTCTTGCTTAAGGGATGTTCGAGTGCTTGGAGCTCCCTTGCTTAAGGGTTCCATTCAGGCGTAAGTTCCCAACCTCTAAAAAACACAAACCAAAGAGTAACTCGAGTTTCCCTTGCTTAAGGGATTTCCTCGAAACGCTCAAACTCTCTTCTCTATCTCGCCTCCGAGGCATTCTTTAATCGGACATGTTATTTCCGCTCCATTCCCAGCTTAAGACTCCAGAGGTCGAGCAGCGGAGTGCGAATGTAACTTCGTCCACTAAAAAACACAAAAACAAACAAAAACTAAAGAGCCGAACTACGGCGCTCTGATTCCTGAAAAGGATACGTAGGCATCAAGTCGCGGGGCTTGAACGAGCACAACTATTTATAACCTTATTTTCCCCGTGTTTCTTTTCTTTCATTTGCATGCATTCCCTTAGTAATTAAGCTTTAGATTTATACACCCTTTAGATAGCAACAAACATAGGTGGATACCATCGAGTACGATGGGCGTGAGGGGTGCTAGCACCTTCCCCTCGCGTAACCGACTCCCGTACCCTATCTCTGGTCGAAAGACCTCGTTCTTATTCACCTTAGGTTTTCTGATATTCCTTTCCCTCTTTGGGATAAATATATTGGTGGCGACTCTGTTCATCATTTCGCGAGCGTGCGACAGCTGGCGACTCTGCTGGGGATGTTGCTAGACCTGTTGCTGGTCCATCCTTAGTGAGTCGATCCTAGCCTGCGTTTGTTTGTTTATTTACTGGGTGTTTACTTGTTTTATGTCTATACCTTGTATATATGTTTGCATGCTTATTCTTTGCCTGTATGTCATGTTTATTTCTGTTTGCACCTCATGCATATGGATTATATTCTGTGTTCCTTGGGGTCTTCTGTTCTGTTTTGCAGGTGGGGGTTTGTATGAGGTAAAAGGCCCACTACCCAGGCCAAGTGACACATAGGATTAGCGTGGATGCTCATGTTGACTACCGTAGCGCTTGCTATGGATGAGTTCAATATGAGGTACCACAGCTGGGCGAGGTTCTTTCATGGAACACTGTGTCTGGCACGCTTGTTGCCTCAAACACTTTGTACCCCATGGGAACTGTAGACCCTAGTGACCATTAGGGACCACTTGTCCGTGTCTAGACTACATACCTGTGAGATTGGGGTGGGACAGGAAACTTGACCTTCATCACACCCGGATTTCTGCCATTCAATAAAAGGCGTCGAACCTTTGATCCTGGGACATTTGACTTATACAGAAGTCCTACATTAGTTATCTATCAACGTCGAACCTCTGAATCTGGAGGTTTGACCTTATTTGACTTATGCAAGGGTTATCTATCAGAATCAACGTCGAACCTCTGAATCTGGAGGGTTCGACCACCTTTGACTTATGCACAAGCTATTTATCCAGAAAGCAACGTCGAACCTCTGAATCTGGAGGGTTCGACCATATCTTATTAGCCATGAGAAGTTGTTATCCAAGAGGCCTTGATCCTTGATCCTGATTTATGTTGCATTTGCATCTTCATTAACATTTTGCATTCATGCATGTGCATTCATGGTTACCAAGACTCTTACCACTCTTCCTTTCCATCAGATCAGTCAAGACGATTCCTCCACACCGATATCTGACAAGAGCTCATAGAAGAAGAATCATGGAGAACTACGAACAAGATCAAGCTGCCATTAGAGAAGAGATGGATCAAATGAAAACTAAGGTCGATGCTATCCTGGAAGCTATCCAAGCCTTGAGAACTGAAAGGGTTCCTGTTACACAAGAGATTCCTGTTGTTGGTAACCAAGCTGCTGCTAGCCAACATGAGGTCATTCCACCTTCTTCTACTCCGTTTGAGTTCCAAGCAAGGACTAATGCTACTCTTGGAATGCCATTCAACTTCATGACTGTTGATACCCTTGGAGCTCCAAACCAAGGTGGGACTATACCCGTGACTTCTGGAGTGCCAACTATGACTGGGCCGGTTTTCCCATTTCCTACTCCACCTCCTCATACAGAGATCCCTTATCCTGCTTTCTGTGGTCCTCAGTCTGCTAATCCAGAAATGCAAACAATACCAACTGCTGAAAGAGCTCGACCCGTTGAGAGATCTGCTGAGAAGTACAAAATCCTTGAGGAAAGGATCCGAGCTATCGAAGGTTTTAGTGCCTATGGGATGAACGCTGAAGAAATGTGTTTGGTTCCTAATCTGGTTATTCCTCCCAAGTTCAAGACTCCCGACTTTCAGAAGTACAAGGGTTTAAGCTGTCCGAAGAGCCACATTATCATGTACTGTCGTAAGATGGCTTCTCACATTCACAATGAACCATTGCTCATCCATTGCTTTCAAGATAGCTTGTCTGGGGCATCTCTGAACTGGTATATGAATCTGGAGCGTAATAGGATCCGATCTTGGAAGGATTTGTATGATGCCTTTCTCAAGCAATACCAATACAACATCGACATGGCACCGACTAGGTTGCAACTTCAGAATCAAGCACAAAAGACCAATGAGACATTCAAAGAATATGCCCAAAGGTGGAGAGAAATGGCTGCTCAAGTTAATCCACCACTTTCTGAATCCGAGCTGGTTGATATGTTCATGAACACTCTTCAAGGACATTACTATGAAAGAATGGTTGGAAGTGTTTCTTCTGGTTTCTCTGATTTAGTCAGGATTGGTGAAAGAATTGAGAATGGTTTGAAAATTGGTAAGATCCAGAACCCCGCCAATACTGCTGCTGCAAACCAATATGGGTACAAGAAACCTCAGGGTAACTTTGTCAAGAAGAAAGAAGGCGAGACCAGTGCCACCTATGCTCAAGATCAAGCTCCTCGCTATCAAGTGGCCGCCACCGCCCCTCAAGCTTATGTGGCACCTGTTGGTCAACGACCTTGGGTCCCTTATCAACAATATGTCCAACAACAACAACAAGGTTTCCAACAACAAGGTTATCAACAGAGACAAGGTCAACAGAGGCAGAATAGGCCTAAAAGGGTGTATGATCGTGTACCAATGACCTATAGCCAACTTCTCGCCGCCTTGCTTGATCAAAAACTGATTCAGTTAGCTGAAGCAAGGCCTCCTCCTGATCCTCTCCCTCCAAATTACAAGATCAATGCCAAGTGTGAATTCCATTCTGGAGGATCTGGTCACACTACTGAAGAATGCAGAGTTCTCAAGGACAGGGTTCAGGATCTGATTGATGCAAAGGAGATTACATTCGCACCTGTGGCACCTAATGTGGTCAACAATCCCATGCCACCTCACAATGGAGCTTCCACCAGTGGACCATGAAGACTTTATGTTTGTCAGAGAACATTTCATTTGCATTAGAATAAGGCCAAACTTGCCATTGTATAGATTTCTTTAGTATTTTCAATTGTACTACTTTTGTTGTTATCAAGTACTATCCATTGTAAGAAACTCATTCTGTTTGAATAAATAAAAATGTAATATACATGTTTTTCTCAAATCATTTCATCTTTGTCATTATGTTCATTGATACTTCACTCATTTGTCTTAAGCAACTAAAAAAGGAGAATGATGAAAAAGCAAAAACACATGAATCACTAATTGTATGCTTTTGGAACAAGATCCTGCTGACGATGTACAGGCATTGTTTCCATTCCTAAACACCGGAGTTATAAGGGAGTGAAACCTTCGTTAACCCCTTTGAGCCTAAGGAGTAGTAGTTCTTTTCAAAAAATACAAAACCCTCAATCTTAACCAGGGGCAGGGTAGACTTCAGTTAGTGCGACCGAGCGCTCAACTTTCAGGTATTCCATCAGAGGATCAATCATATCTCAGATCTCACAACAAAGAAGAAGAGCACAATCCACAATGGATGTCTCTCATTCACCAAGAAGAAGGCAGTCACAACCTTTTCATCAAGTCAATCACAAATGTCATACAACTTGTTCCCGAACGAGACGAAAAGAATGAAAAGAAAGTTATGAATCATGATAAAAAAAAAAAAAGAAAGAAACAATAGCCCGCTAAGTCAAAAGAAAAAAGAAAAGCTTTGAAGCAATTGACTTAGGCAAAAATTAGGGCATATCCCGCTGGACAACGAAAACCAAAATCAAAAGAAACTTTTTGTCCAGGCAAAAGTTAGGGAAAGCAAAAGTCAAAAGCAAAAGAACAAAAATCCTCCAAGGAATAAGTTGTTGTGATCATCAACGAAAGCATCAAAGGGTGACTGCCACTTCAATCAAAGCTACAAAGGATCCTCATCCATCGCAATCCTTCCTGAAAGGCGAACGCTCGTGTCAAACTATCTGAACGTAGGACTGGAGAACATCACGAAGAGGGGTGGGTTAAGTAGAACTTGAGCCTTTATCCTTTGTTTCTCAAACCGTGAACCCGTCCACGTTACAACCCTCAAAAGTCCTAATTGAAGCAGGGTTCGTTCCGAAAGCATACAAACTGTGAAATCATGTCAAACTGACTCCTAATGTTGCTGTGTCATTTGTGTTAGTATCAGTATAACATTTTGACAAATAAAACTCTTCTTTGAGATTAACATGTGCATGGCATTCTCATTATCTTTTTAAACAGAATTGTCTCTAATCTGAAAACAAGTACTTGATACCAAGGAAAGTTCAACATTGAAATTCCAATCGAGTAATCTTACAAGGGCAAAGGTTGGTCATCCACAAAGCAAGTCTCTGAAGCACCCATCTGGTGGAAGAGTTCCTTCCAATCTGGGGCATTCATCCCTTCATCCACACTGGGGCAGACCATTGCACATCTCCATGATTCAAGCATGTCAAAATTCTATCTCAAAAGGTCATACAAGCTGGGGCAAGCTAGCGACAATTCTTTCTTCCATCCCCAAGCAAGTGTCAGATATCAAGACAAGTGTCGAGGAGTCAAACTAAACACCTCACCTTCACAAGTGTTGTCCTTCAAGCAACAACCTTCCACAAGGGCATACTCCATCCACTCCTGGTATCTTGGAGACAATCATTGCACTCATAATCATACAATCATCATGCATATCATTGCATTTTCATTATCATTTCACCCGCATGATCCGATCATCAACAAAGCAGGGCCATCCACCCCATCTTGAATCAAGCAGAGTTTCAAAACTCCACCTAATCTATTCCACATCAAAGCAGAAACCCTGGACAATGCATCAGTACACTGCATATAGAATCCCTTGCATTGCATTTCCAGAAGTGCACAAATAAATCAAACATTTGCATGTGAAGCATAAGCCAAGTTACTCATCAGATGGGTTCTCTACAAGCAATCAATTGATATTCCACTGGATCACTCAGAGTTACCATTGTGGTGTCATCTCCCAAAGACAGTCATGTTCATCTTTCTTCAATCCAGAGTTGATGTTTTTGTGTTCAACCCAGAGTTGATTTTCCCTTCATCTTTTAACTCCGAGTTAATTATCTCTTCCCTCTCACCCAGAGTTGATGGATGTCTTTTTCTTAGTTCCTCTCTTAACCCAGAGTTGAAGATTACCTTTTCTTTCATTCAACCCAGAGTTGATCTTTTTCTTATTTCCCTCTCACCCAGAGTTGAAGGATACTTCTTATTGATTTCTCTTTCCCGCTTAACCCAGAGTTGACGGTTATCATTTGTTCAATCCAGAATTGACTATCTCTCTTTCCCACTCAACCCAGAGTTGACGGTTATCTTTTGTCTTTCCCACTCAACCCAGAGTTGACGGTTGTCCTTTCTCTTTCTCACTTAACCCAGAGTTGACGGTCATCTTTTGTCTTTCCCACTCAACCCAGAGTTGACGGTTATTCCTAATTGTTCACCTTTCCTCTTTCAACCCATAATCATTATCCAATCTCTTGTTCAACCCAGAGTTGATTTCCTTGCTTCCAATTTTAACCCAGAGTTAATACTTATATCTCATCCCACTAATACTGATTTCTCTTTCCGTTCTCAATCCAGAATTGATGTTTACCTCTTATCCAACCCAGAGTTGACTTCCCTTTATTCTTCAACCCAGAGTTGACCCACTTTTCTTTTTCAACCCAGAGTTGATATGTATTTCATTTCTAATCCAGAGTTAATTTGATCAATCCAGAATTGATACATTATTCCTCAGTGGAGTTGACACCATTTTTTCCCCAGTGGATCCTATCTCTCATCAGGCAAATTTTCAGGTTCACTTGGTATTTAATCTTCTTCTACCTTGATTGCTCGAAAGGCTAACGCCAATCTCACCTTCAGGTTTAAGATGATTAAATAGGGGCAGCTGTTGCACCCCAAAATTTGCCCATCTAATTTTATTTCTAATTGGCTTAAGCATCACGTTCATCTACATATCTCAATTAGGTCATTCAACATATCATGCATCACTAATCAACAAATTTAGCATAAGGATCAAGAATCAGGGTTTATTTCCCTATGATTGCATTCATCAAAGTTTTTATTGAGATCAACCGGATTAGGTTTACTTCACTATTCATTTATTAACCAAAAGGAGCCATCTATGGAGTTTGGACGCAATTATCTGGCGCACTGCTCGAATTATAAGTTATGGTGCAATACTTATTCATATGAACAAAGGTGCTAGCGTATGACAAGCCTTAGGAGATTGAGATTCGTATGATGATTACTTATCTTGGACTATGGCTTGGAAAAGAGGTTACTGGTGTGTGGTTGACCTTTTTGGTCAAAGTCAACGATGAAGGTTGACTATTGACTATCAACACTTTCAAAATATGTGATTTCCATCTTATTTTGTAGTTGCTACTTCAAGTACAAAAGGTGAAAGAAGGATTTGAATTCTAAATTAATATCATAAATGGAAGGAGATTCCTTATTTGATTGTTTGAACCACAAGCTGCTATGAATATGGTCATAATACATCCGGGTTTGAATTTACACAAAAGAAAAAGGGAAGAAAGAAAGTACAAGAATTCTATCCATTCTTTAACTACAAAAATCCAAATACATTACATGGAGCCAAACAGTGACTTATTTGAAGAAATGCAAGGCCACCTCAATTGGTATACATCATTCAAGATTCAAGATTTCTAATGAGGCCTTCAATCAATCATTATTCGAGACTCCTTCAGATTTTACAACATACATTACAAGCCTCAATCCTTACAAAGAAAAATACAAGAAAATCTATACAAAAGTATACAGTTAACCACCTATCCTATCCTATATGTTGTTCTCCAAGTCTCCTCTTGCACTTTGGGTTTATATCTTGAGCTTGACCCTACACTTATCTCTAAGTCCATCCGCTTCCAAGTTCTCAATACACCAACTCCATGGCCTCGTGACTCTTCCTTCAAAGTTCGGTTTCATGACCCTGCTGTACCATAATTCCAACCCTGCATAAAAACAAAATGCAGCCAATACATTCAGCAACCAGTCATTAACCATTCAGTACAGCCACACTCCCCTTCATCGTATCAATTCAGACCCTGCATAAAAGAAAGCAAGTTCAAAAGAGCAGTCCAACATTCACACCATACAAACCACATACTGCATTCAAGACAAGTTATTAAACTTCAACATCAATTCAAAGAAAAAGAATACCATGCACACTTGAAACAGTCAAGTAGCAGAGCTGTACAAACAGAATTGAAACCATGCTACTTCAGGCACCAATTGTACAATTTCAGCTCTGCATCCAAAAACCAAACAGTCACAGTTCAATCATTCATCAAATTATTATCTATCAAAATACTAAGATCCACCGAAATTGAAAAGAAATCAATTACATGGTCAACTCTCAAGACATACATGTTGCCAGTTCACGATCAATACTCAGTGCATAATCTCACAAGTTCAGTACAGAATCTCATGTTTTCGACAATATCTCGCATTCAGGAAAATTCATTTCACATGTTTAAGTATTCCTGATATCAAAGATGTATATATCTAACAGCTTGCAGCAAAATCCAATATTCAAGGTTCAAAAGCAGAAAAATAATAACAGTTCCATTTCATAACTAACTTCCAAATTCACATTACCACCAGTTCTGATTTACTAACATTCCTAACTGTCAACTAACCTACCTATAACTAACCTCTATTCATAACAGAATCTAACTGTCAAAAACAGAAATAACCAACAAACTGCAAACAATCCCTAACCGAATTCTAAATTACCTAACTGAAATCATAACAAACTTTCAACAGAATGTAACAGAAAGTCACTGATAACTAACCTTCTCAGCTCCAATCTCTATATAACCTTCAATTCCCGTCTTCTCAATCTTCTCCACTCTTTCTCCATCTTCATCACCAAAACCCCTCTGCAAATTCATCCTTCACCCATTTTTCTTCTCTTCATCCTCTTACACCTCTCATTCAATCTTCAGATCCTCAATTCCCTCACCTCACCATACGCACGTTCTCAGAGCTGTTGAAGTTCATCATTAGAACTTCAACAAGCTTGTGCTCAACCACTGTAATTTCCATCTCCGAGCCTCTCATCATCTCTCAGAATCGCCATGACCTATTTCTCCTTCTAAATCCCCACTTTCTTTCGCCCTCATTCAACAACACACGCATTCACAGAAAATTGCAGAGAAGAAGAAGAAGATAGCGCAAGAAATAAAAGAATAACGGAATATTACCTGAATTGAAGTACTCCGACGCGTTTATTTCGCCAGCACACAGCCGTCGAAGAGTCGCCGGAACTGCTCCGGTAAGTAACTCCCTTTAAACTCTGGGTTCTCCGTTTCTTTAGCTTGATTGATGCCGTTTATTACTTCACTGCGTTTAATCCATTGTCAATTGCGAGATCTTCGCTCCGATTAGGAAGTTCGCACTATTTAGGGTTAGATTTCCTCCTCTCGGTTTCGAACGAAGAAGCTCCTTCATGGGATTTTAAGGCGAGATTGAGGATTAGGAGGGAGAGAGGGTTCAGAATTGAGTTTTATTTTGGATGTTAGTGGAGCTCCGTCGCCTCCGGCGCGGCGGAGCGATTTCCGGCGAGGGCCGAGTGAGAGAGATGTGAGAACGAAAGGGGTCTGAGAGTGAGGAGCTTAAACGTCACACGATTAACCCTTATCCCCTTCAATTATCTTTTTCATTTTATTTTTTAATTAATTAATTGTTTTTCCCATTTTTATTTCTTAACTTGAATAAAAGTAATAAAAACCTGATAATAATAACTGGATCAACACAATAACAAGCTTGGGCCCGTTGCATTCTACACCCCCCTGAGGCCCATGCTGCCTTTTTTGGCAAATCTATAATAATCACCATTCTGGGCCCTAAACCCTTACTATTCACCACCATGCAATTCATTTTACACCCCTGGTTTCCATTCATTTTTCTAATTTAATTTAGGTTCTTAATTGAATTTTTCCCTTTTCTTTAGGTGATAAATGCTAATTTTTCTCCTATTAATTCTTAGGCCTTAATACAATTTTTGTCACATATAAAATAATCATAAAAAAATAATATTAGTTTTAGGCTATTTGTTTTTTAGTCTTTTGCTTGACTTGTAATTCAATTTCCTTCATAAAAATCAATATAAAAAATAGTAGTATTTTTAATTCATTTTGTACTATGTTTTCGAATTGCTACTTCATACTTGTGTATAACTTTGTACCATTGTATCCTTACTCAATTTTGCTCATGATGTGACTTTAATTTTCATGTTTCTTTTATTCCTAACCTTAGGTAGAAACCATGATAACATTAGGTAGAAATTCCCTTCATACTTAGGTTAGTTTCTTTTCCTTTTCAACTTTAAAACACCTAACAATATCCAAATAAATTTCCCATAAAAAATACCAAGAAAACTCATAAAAAATGACTAATAAATACTTTGACTAATAAAAAGGGAATGGAAGCTTGTAACTTCTCTTGCTTAAGGGATGTTCGAGTGCTTGGAGCTCCCTTGCTTAAGGGTTCCATTCAGGCGTAAGTTCCCAACCTCTAAAAAACACAAACCAAAGAGTAACTCGAGTTTCCCTTGCTTAAGGGATTTCCTCGAAACGCTCAAACTCTCTTCTCTATCTCGCCTCCGAGGCATTCTTTAATCGGACATGTTATTTCCGCTCCATTCCCAGCTTAAGACTCCAGAGGTCGAGCAGCGGAGTGCGAATGTAACTTCGTCCACTAAAAAACACAAAAACAAACAAAAACTAAAGAGCCGAACTACGGCGCTCTGATTCCTGAAAAGGATACGTAGGCATCAAGTCGCGGGGCTTGAACGAGCACAACTATTTATAACCTTATTTTCCCCGTGTTTCTTTTCTTTCATTTGCATGCATTCCCTTAGTAATTAAGCTTTAGATTTATACACCCTTTAGATAGCAACAAACATAGGTGGATACCATCGAGTACGATGGGCGTGAGGGGTGCTAGCACCTTCCCCTCGCGTAACCGACTCCCGTACCCTATCTCTGGTCGAAAGACCTCGTTCTTATTCACCTTAGGTTTTCTGATATTCCTTTCCCTCTTTGGGATAAATATATTGGTGGCGACTCTGTTCATCATTTCGCGAGCGTGCGACAAGCATAGCCTGCCATCTTGTACTTGCTTCTGATATGATGTTTGTGTAAACAACGTTTGAATATCATCAGAGTCAAACAGCTTGATGCAGAGCATCTTCTTGTCTTCTGACCTTGAAGTGCTTCTGAGCGTGATACCATGAGAACTTCAGTGCTTTTACTTCTGATCTCAAGTTCTTCTGATTCTTCCATAGACCATGTTCTGAATCTGCTTGACCATCTTCTGATGTCTTGCCAGACCATGTTATGATGTTGCATGCTGAACCTTCTGAGTCAGTGCTTCTTGCGCTGATTTTGTGCATACTCTTTATGTGATTCCTGAAATGGAAATTGCATAGGATTAGAGTACCACATTATCTCATACAAAATTCATATACATTGTTATCATCAAAACTAAGAATATTGATCAGAACAAATCTTGTTCTAACAGGTATACTGCCTCTTCTTATTGGAGTTTGGTTGATGTTGTTTTCTTGAAAAACATAGTGGCCATCTTGGCCATAAGCATCCACTGTAAAGACATCTTGAGTACTCAACCTCTGTTGATTTCTCTCCATATTGGTGCTAGACCATCCATCGGTTGGTATCATTTCTCTTCTTACTAGAACATGGTTGATGTTGTTTTCCCGAAGAATAAAGTGGTTGTCTTGGGCATAAGCATAATTTGACAAGACATTTCGGATACTACCCATAGATTGACTTCTCTCGGGATTTGTATCAAACCATCTTTGTGTAGGCACTATGTCTCTTCTTACTAGAACATGGTTAATGTTGTTTTTGTGCGAAATAAAGTGGTCATCTCGGAAATAAACATCAATTAGATATAAATTTCGAGTACTCAATCTAGGTTGATTTCTCTCGAAATTGATGTTAGACCATCTATCAGTAGGTACAATGTATCTTCTTATTGGAGCTTGGTTGATGTTGTTTTCATGAAGAATATAGTGGCCATCTTGGACATAAACATCAGTTGGAAAAACATCTTGAATATTCAACCTAGGTTGATTTCTCTCCATATATGTCTTATACCATGTATGGGTAGATATCATTTCTCTTCTCATTGGAACCTGGTTGATGTTGTTTTCGTGGTGAATAAAGCGGTTGTCTTGGTCATCACATAAGCTGGTAAGACATTTCTGATATTCAGTCCTAATTGATTTCTCTCAAGATTGTGATCAAACCATCTCTGAGTAGGCATTATGTCTCTTCTTATTGGAACATGGTTAATGTTATTCTCGTGATGAATAAAGTGGTTGTCTTGGACATAAGCATGTGTTGGTGGGATATTCATCATAGGTTGATTTCTACCACGAGCCCGATAATGAATATTGGGAGTCGGATAAAGAGCACGAGGAATCATTTGATTGTTCATGCCATGATACGGCAGTCTATATGCATCTTCCATAATTTCTCTATGAGAACGATTTCTAATTCTATTTCGATGGAATTGTTGTTGATTCATCCTTCGAAATTAAAAGAAAAAATTCCAACTGAATCAAATAATAAATGTAAAGAAACAAAGTTCTGAGCATAAATGAAAAGAAAAAGAATACAAGTGAGTGCGGAGAAATTAAAACTGAAAAACTAAAATATTTATAATTAGGCTTAAATGCACCTTTGGTCCCTGTAAGTTAGCGAGTTTTTGATTTTCGTCCCTATAAGTTTTTTTTTGTTGGTATGAGTCCCTATATCATGCTTTTTGCTTGCGGTTTAGTCCCTAAAGACAAAATCCACAGGAAAATCTGCAGGTTTTCATGCGAATTTTGATTTTAGGGACTAAAACAAACGCGAAAGTGAAATATAGGGATTCAGACCCAGAAAAAAAACTTACTGGGACGAAAATCAAAAACTCGCTAACTTACAGGGACCAAAAGTGCATTTAAGCCTTATAATTATTATCAACAAGCCTTTTTTGTTGTTCAAGTATCTACACTATAAGATAATTGTTCAAAAAAAAAAACTATAAGATAAAGTTCTGATATAATATAGCATATGATAATCAATCTCCTAATTTTGTGCCCTAGTATTAGAAGTATATCGTTTTTCTATTTTGCGTATAGATTTATGTAGTTATTCCTAATGAGTAAATTGCAACTTTATTTATTATAACTAAAAGATATCTTATTTTTTGAAAATAAAATATGCAAAAATATTTAAGTAAATATTTAAGTAAATGAAATAATAAGTTGAAATAATTTTGTCTTCTATTAACATATGAAAATAATGGAAGATTTATGTTTGACTAAATCAAACAACAAGAAGATTGTGAATTTTCAAATCAATCTTTATAGTTTGCTTTTGTAAAATGGCCTCTACGACTTTATAAAAATTGTGAATTCCTCTTGAAAGTTTATAAAAACTGTTAATCGGTCTCAATAAACTTCTATAAATCCATGTTTTTAAATGGACTCTATTTAACATTTAAAAAATTGACACCTCCATTTTTTAAAATTTTGAATTTGATCATATTCTTTTAAATTTCAAATTTTAAAGTGAAACATTATTTATAATTTTAACACTATGTTGATTGACTTGAGAATTAATCGGCATATTACTCCTATATTCTCGAATTTTGATGGGATATGAATTGCTTTTTTTAGTACAAATAAATTGTATTTTGTAATAAATTTAACTATTTAATTTCCTCAATTATCTCTTCTATTCTATTGTAAAATTAATAACTCTAATAGTTTTTGATAATATGAAAACAATTACTATTTAGAATAATGGAAATAATATTTAAATTTAAATATGTCACTCATCGATATAAGTTCATCCATATAAATTGACAAGATTGTACTTTTCGTCCATATATAATTTTTTGAGTTAAAGATAGTGTACTCACACTAAACTAATTTTACACATACAATTAATTAAAATCCCTATACTTGTCATGTTATATTAATTTTTTTAAATTAAAATTATGTTTTAATTAGATATATAATTGTAATTGGTTAACAGTGTAAAATTATTTTACACTGTCATTACATATCTCTTTTTCTCTAATTTTGTTTACATATAGTATCTTTGAATATTATGATCATTTTGATATTCGTCTCCGATATTAAATTTTAGTAAAAAAAGTTTTGTGGCAAACATGTAGTAACATGCAAGTGACATGATTAAATTAATTATTTTTAAATACCATTCATATCTTGCTTGTTTTCTGAAGAATAAAAAGAAATTTATTTTTAAAATTCCCAAGTATAAGAAAATTTATATAATTATTTAAAGCTAACAAAATTATTGTGTGGTACTTCTACATGTCTTTCAATGGTGATTTGAAATATGTTAGCTAGATTTTTCATTGAAAATAAGAAATATATGATATTAGTTATGTATCTATTTTAGATTCTCACTTGTTCAAACATGATGTAACAAGAAACTTATAGTCAAAATGCAAACTTTAACCAAGTCAAACTGGGTTTCAACAACTTTTTATCTTTCAAATTGACTCATCTGTTGAACTACTAAATTGTAAGACATTGAAAATATTAACTTTACATATTTTTATGTAAATTTATTTGAAATTAGTATTTAAATATGTACTAATCTATTTTTTTAGTACTCTGACTGAACTATGGACATATAATATTCTATTACAATATATTAAATATGGGATACAAAATAAAACGAAAATAATACAGAGTTTGATCATACCTCCTAATTTTATATCCTATTCTATTAGGTTTTAAATATAAACAAAAAAATGACAAATATTTAGTCGAATTTATACCAAATATATATACATTTTTGCTTTTGTTTAAAATAAGAGGAACAGTGTAATTATATTTTTGTCACATAAATTATTTTCTCGCCTTATGTGATTCCTCATTCTTTCATCACTCACTGTTTAATATTATTATTATTTGCGTGTATTGCCTAATGGTAAAAACTTGGGTCTTGAGGATGTATTCCTCTCAAAGTTTTAGATTCAACGAATAGATTGCCTATTAAAAAAAATTATTCATTTCAAATCATCACTTTTTATCATGGCATCTAAGTTTAAATTTTGAGAAAAGGTAATTAATATTTATCTAGTATTTACATTAAAGTTTTTAAAATTAATTAATAATATAAAGTTATTTTATCATCTTAAATATATGATATTTATTGATAATTTGAGATTGATAATAATATTTTAAAAAAATTATAGGATAAGATGAAGTGGTGTTTTAAATGTAATGCGTATATACACTAATAGGAAAAATTGAAATAGAAAAAAATGTAAATAAAAGTCTAAATGTAAAAAAAAGCTGTATTAGAAAAAAAGATTTTTTTTAATAAATAAATTACATGAAAAGAGAGTTAATTAATAAGAATAATTTAAACTCTTACATCAATTTTAATTTTAATCTATAGTATTATGAAAAAGAAGTTTATAAATAACGAAAAAACTTCATCGAACATTTCTACGACACAAAGGACACGTGTTAGATATATCCAACCACTTAAGAATGCAATCTTCATGATAGACATGCAAACATGGACTAGGCAACTGGATAGCTCTCGATCCAACTAAAAGTTCTACAAGGCAAATTGAACATGTCATGGTTTCAGAATCTTTTGTTCCTTCTTCAACTTGAATTATCTTAAGATTGGTATGATGATGTCTCTTAGAAACTTCAACATCTCTTTCGGATTGAGCTTGGTTGATGTTTCTTTCAGAAAAAATAAAGCGATCATCTTGAACATTAGCTTCAGCTGACAACACATCTCGAGTACTCAACCTAGGTTGATTTCTCTCTAAATTGGTGTTATTCCTTCTCTGGGTAGGTATAATGCCACTTCTTACTGGAGCTTGGTTGGTGTTGTTTTCCTGAAGAATATAGTGGTCAACTTGGCCATAAACATCCGCTGAAAAGACATCTCGAGTGTTCAACCTATGTCGACTTGTCTCTCTATTGGTGCCAGACCATCTATGGGTCGGTATTATTTCTCTTCTTATTGGAACTTGGTTGATGTTGTTTTCTTGAAAAATAAAGTGGTTGTCTCGGACATTAGCATAAGTTGGCAACACATTTCGGATACTCCTCCCAAATTGACGTCTTTCAAGATTGGAATAAAACCATCTTACTGGAACCTGGTTGATGTTTTCGTGGTGACTAAAGCGGTTGTCTTGTGCATAAGCATAAGCTGGCAAGATATTTCGAATATTTCGAACTGATTGATTTCTTTCGAAATTGGCATCAAACCATCTATCGGTAGGCATTATGTCTCTTCTTATTGGTACATGGTTGATGTTATTTTCGTGATGAATAAAGTGGTTGTCTTGGACATAAGCATATGTCGGTTGGATAGTCATCATAGGTTGATTTCTACCACGAATATGATAAAGAGCGTTAGGAGTTGGATAAAGGGCGTGAGGAATCATTCGATTATTCATAACATATCGTGGGGGTCCATATGTGACTTCCATAGTATCTCTATGATATATATGAGAATCATTTATAATTCTATTTCGAAGAAATTGTTGTTGATTCATCCTTCCAAATCGAAAGAAACAATTTCTACTTCCTTAATCAAACAATATCTGTGGACAAGATAACATTGATCAAATTCTGAAGATAATGTTGCAAGACTAAAACATGTAACTTTATTTTGTGAGAAAGAAAAAAAATATTTAAGAGAATAAATTCTAATATTAAACTACTGATGAATAAATAGTAAAGATGAAAGAAAGAAAAAGAAAAAACCTTTTTGAATGACACAAACAGCAACTTGGTGGATGGCGTAACAAACAGAAGTGGGTGGTGAAGAGAAACAAAGTTGTGAATAGATATGTAAGGAAAAAGTGAAAGATGAAGATTCATATTTATAGATTGTTTGTTGTTCAAGTATCTCAACTATATGATAATCAATCTCCTAATTTTGTGCCCTAGTATCAGGAGTATATCGTTTTTCTCTTTCTGTGTAGAGATTTAAGATAATTGTTTTTTTTTTTTGTTGCTAATATTTCAAATGTAAAACTACAATTTAATTTTTTATTAAGTTTTCAATTTGAACTGATTATATTCAAAATATGTCAGACTTTAAATTAAATTATATCTTTTAATCGAGATTTAAACTTTAGTTATTTGTTAATGAGAATCTAGTTACTACCTCTAGACTTAGTTATCCCTATTAATTTTAATTATTATAATAGAAAGATATTTTATTTTTGAAAATAAAAAATACAAAAAATATTTATGTAAATATTTTAAATTTAAACATTTAAGTAAATGTTTTAAATTTAAATATTTAACTAAGTGACATTTTAACTAGAAATAATTCTGTCTTCTCTTAACATATGAAAATAATGAAAGATTTATATTGATTAATAAATCAAACAATGCTATAATAAGTACTTGTTACATTAATTCAAAAAAAAAAAAAAAAGTACTTCCCACATGAATTTAAATCTTGATTTTTAAAAATAAATAAACATGAAATTAAATCTTTTGTATCACCAACGTATAAAGCAATCTATTAGATAAATAGTTCTATATCAAACAACAAGAAGATGGTGAATTTGTAAATTGATCTTTATATTTTTTTTTACAAAATGGCCTCTACAATTTTATAAAAATTGTGAATTGGTCTAGAAAATATATAAAAACTACGAATTGGTCTCAATAAATTTCTAAATTTATAAATTGATCCCTATATTTTTAATTGGTCTCTGTTCAACATTTAAAAAATTGATGCTTCAATTTTTTTTATTTTAAATTTTGAATTTGATCAAAATCTTTTAGATTTCAAATTATAAAGTGAAGTATTATTATTATTATTTTTTTGTGTAAGCAAAAAATAGATATAAGGGAGAACTAGGGGTTCTCCAACCTTGTTACACAAGAGGAGGAAACAATCCGACAAAAAAAATATTACAAACCAATTATGCTTACGACATAAAAGACACCGGGTCTTTGCTAAACTCGTAAAAACTACAATTGGAATGTGCAATATCTCCAAAAAAAAGACCATCTCCATATCAAAATCTTGATATTCCAAATCACGTTGTTAACATTCCAAACCTCATTTCTAAAACAAAACTCATTTCTTATCAACCAAATAATCCAAGAAAAGGCTAACCAAAACACCCCCAATTTGCCTTTAATTCTTTTCACACGGCCCACCGAATGCCATTCCATAAAAAACGGGATACATTCTTCCAAATTCCAACCCAGATAATCAACCCACTTAGTAATTTCTTTCCAAACAAAATTAATCACATTGCATTTGAAGAAAATATGGTCCCTATCTTCCAAATGCAAATCACAAAAAACACACTTTAAATTAGAAGTAGTAAAGTTAATACCTCTATACACCAATTGATCTTTTGTTGGAAGCCTATTCACAAAAAGTCTCCAACCAAAACTTTTAATCCTAAAAGGAACTTCCATCTTCCAAATCAATTCCAAAGCATCATCCCACCAATTGAAAGGTCCAAATGGAATGCGCGCTTGAACAAAACGGGAATAACACGAGGATATCGAAAACCCCTTCTCCACATCAAGAGACCACTCAACACAATCCTTCCCTTCTTGTAACCCCCCGTAAGACTCCAAGAGATCACGAAGCATCATGTACTCCGCGAGGATACCCGGTTCATGAACCGCCGTACCCGAGATACCTAAATCACCTCACTTCCAATTCCCCTCACACCAACCACCCATAACTGCCACCGAAACTTTTTTCAAAGAAGAAGCCAAAAAAAGATTCGGAAAACTCTCCATCAAAGCAAAATTGTTCAACCAACGAACCTCCCAAAAAGGTGTGTTGAAACTATTTCCCACTTTGAAGCAACAATTTGAAATTAAAGGACCCAAGGAAGATATAGATGAAGATGATAGAGAAGTAAAAGAAGGAGAAAAAGAACCGACCTTTAAAATATCACTCCACCAAAAGGAGGAAGAAATCCGAACGTGAGATGCATCGCCACATATAACCTTCATGGATAAATCACCATACCGGGCCTTCAAAATCTCATACCACAAAGCATTGGAGCCATTAATAATCTTCCACCTCCATTTGTTTAGAAGAGCAAGATTAAAGTCGGCAATATTCTTAATGGCCAATCTCCCTTTCAAATAAGGTAAAGTCACTACTTTCCAACTAATCCAATGAATTTTCCTTTTTTCCTCCACCCCTCCCGATAAGAAATTGCTTTGAATCTTAGAAAATTCCTTGACTATTTTACTCGGCATTTTGTAAAAAGACAAGGTGAAGATGGAAAGAGAGCACAAAATAGACTTTAAGAGGGTGATTCTACCTCCAAGATTGAGAAAACGATTCTTCCACCCCGCCAAGCGCTTTTTCATCTTCTCTAAAAGAGGAGACCAAGAAGAAACCTTCCTATGATTTATCCCAATTTGGATGCCAAGAAACAAGAAATTACTTTCTTCAATTTTGCAAGAAAGATAGAAAGCGGCGGCTTCCAAAAAATTACCCGACACATTAATTCCAATTAACTTACTTTTATGGAAATTAATGCCGAGACCCGAAACCAACTCGAAAGCTCTCAAGACAATCTTAATTGCCTTGACATGCTTCCACGATCCCTCTCCGACCAACAAGGTGTCGTCTGCAAATTGAAGGATATCCACACTACAACTCCTATTAATAACCAACTTCTCAAATTCACCTATTTCCACGGATTTACAAACCAACCTAGCAAGAGCTTCCGCAACCAAAACAAAAAGAAAAGGTGATAATGGGTCACCTTGTCTTAGCCCCCTCTTAACAATGAATTCCATAGTTGGACTACCATTGATCATAACCGACATGTTGCTTTTGAAAATTAATAATTCCATCCACCTCCGCCACTTAGCGCCAAAACCCATTTTAATCAACAAGTACCGAAGAAAAACCCAAGAGACTTTATCATACGCTTTCTCAAAATCTACTTTAAAGAGAAGATAAGATTTACCTTCCTTTCTTGCAAAATCAACCACTTCGTTAGCAACGAGAACCCCGTCGAGTAATTGTCTTCCCGGAATGAACGCACTTTGATAATGAGAAATAATAGAATTCAAGACATGTTTCAATCTCCCCGCTAAAATTTTGGCTACCACCTTGTACAAACACCCCACCAAACATATGGGTCTATAATCATCAAGACCTAAAGGATTGGGAGACTTCGGAATTAAGGCCAAAAAGGATGATGTAATCGCCTTGGATAACTCGCCACCCGCAAAAAAATATTCAATAAACCTCATGAAATCTCCTCTAAGGAAAGACCAACAAGCCTTAATAAAATGAAAAGAATAACCATCCGGACCCGGACTTTTAGATCCCCCACAACAAGCTATTGCTTCCTTCTTCCTCTTGAAAAGGTCTTTCAAGCCAAATTTTCTCCTCTCCACTAATACTATTGAATGGGATCCCTTCCAAAATAGGAGTGATTCCCGCCACCTCTTGGAATTTGCTAGAGAAATGTCAAACCACTTCATCATTGATCTCCTTCACCGATGACAAAACTCCTCCCGTTGTGTTAATAGGCCCAATATGATTTTGTCTCCTCTTATCTTTCATAACTTTGTGGAAGAAACCACTATTAGAGTCTCTTTCATTTAACCACTTCAATCTTGATTTTTGAACTAACATATTCTCCTTAATTCTCAACTTGGTCCAAAACCGACTAGTGGCTTCCTTTCTATTTTTTAGAATTTCGGGTTGAAGGATTTCATCCGCCTCTTCTAACAACACATCCCCACAATTAATATCCCTAACTCCCTCCTCAACCTCCAAATTAATTCTCCCAAACACCTCTTTATTCCACCAATTAAGCTTTACTTTGAGAAGACGAAGCTTTTCTTTCAAAACAAAATCCGCCATTCCTTCCACCTTTAGTCCTTCCCATTCCTTTTTCATAAAAGGTATAAAGGAATCAAAAGAAAACCATTCGTTATTGAATTTGAAAGGTTTTGGACCCCAATTATTATTATCGACTTCTAACCAAAGAGGACAATGGTCGGATAAATCTCTATCACCCACGAATTGTCCAACTATCCCCCAATCGTTCACCACCTTATCCGAAATTAAAAATCTATCAATCCTACTCCTCGAGCCACCATCTCCACTATACCACGTAAACTTTTTCCCTTTGCACGGAATATCCACTAACAAACTTTCCGAGATAAAATCCTTGAATTCGTCCATCTCGTTAGAATTGGACGAAACCATCCTCCCCTTTCTTTCATTGCGGTCCTTTATAGAATTAAAGTCGACTCCAATAATCCATTCCCCATCATTGAACTTCTCTTTTAACTCCAACAAAACCTGCCAAAGAACTCTTTTCTTCACCAAAATGCAAGAAGAATAAACATTAACCAAATAATAAAAATTGTTGTTCTTACGAAATTTAATGCCAAGATAACCCTCTCCTTTGAAACTGTTGATCACCTCCAAAGCCTCCTCCTTCCACATCGTTAAAAGACCCCCCGCTCTACCCGTCGCATTGGAAAAGGAGTAACCTATTCCTTTGCAACTCCAAAAACTCCTAGCGATATGATCTTGTAAATTAGCCATTTTCGTTTCCTGTATCATGAACACGTCCGCATTGCCCTTTAAAATCAAAGAATTAATTCTTCTCCTTTTAAGAACATTGCCACCCCTCTAATATTTAGAGACCCAATAATCATGGAAAACCTTTTTTGGACTCCTTCTTACTAATAGCTTCTTTCTCCAAAATCTCTAATCTTTCAAGAATGACTTTATCGCCGCCCTCGTTCGTGACCCTCAAAGCTTCTATAGCCTTCCAAATTTTTGAACCGGCCTCACAATCTAAATTTCCCCACAGTCTGCAATTATTTCTATTAATATCAGAGAATCCATTATGGTTACTGCAAGACAAAGCCTCACTGCCTTCACACAAAGTTCCAGGAGCATATTTAGACAATGAAGCCCCACTGATACCTTTTTTCGTGAAAAAGCCATTGGCAGAAGAGGATTTCTTCTTGCGCCCAGCTTGCTGCCCAACCGGGCCCAAAACCAAGCGCTTGAATTTCTTTGATGGCCACAAAGAATTCTTATTCATTACTCCACCGACTTCAGCCAAGTTTTTGAATCTAGTTTTTTTGGAATGCCGCCTCTGCTTACTTGTTGCCGAAATCACCGCCTTGTCGAAATATCCCACCGCATTGATGTTGGAATTCTGCGCATTAGAGATCGAAATTCCCCCCTCCTCTGTTCTCTTCGGCTTTTCAACAACTGCATCATGACAATACTGAACAGGAGCACTGTCAGCAACAAAAGATGTCGAAATCAAAGCCGAAACCGAAGCTGAAGACCCTTCTTCATCCTTGCAAGCGCTCCCCTCACAGCCCCACCTAACTTTGCCCTTGTCGCTATTAGATGCCCCCGAGAAACCATCAGCCTCGCCTACATTCTTTACGCCTCCTTCCTTCGAGTTCGAAAAACCAGCCCCTTCGACCGGTCCCAACATAACAGTATTAGCCGAGAACTCCTCTATGACATCTTCACTGTCTGAATTAGCTGCTGCCCAATTTTCCTCTGAATCATCCGAAGCATAAATCGAGTCCGACGATTGGGTTATCGGTTTACCTGAATTCCAAATCTGTTCTCCGAAATCTTCCTGAACCACCAACCTGAACACCTTGTCGTCGATCTTAGAGAAAATCACTTCCTTCAACTTGAATTCAAGTGGAACAACCAACTTAATTCTCGCGACATCATAGAAACTCCCACTGGCCGTATGATTATCCAGACAGATAAACGTAGCCATGGAATTTTCCAGCTTCGTGAAAAAAGTAGCATTCCAAGCGTGGACAGGTATCCCAAAGATCTTCAGCCAAATCGATCTTCCTTCATCTATAATGTCCTCCTTCCACCTGTAAACCTCCTCAAAACAGTTTTTCCACCACAATTCAGCTTTACTGATTAAGTTTTCGATAACACCATCAACAGTTTCTTCCAATAGGCATAAAGACCTTCCTAACGGTATGACGTTAATGTTGTAATAACCCTCCATTTCCATCTTAGTCTGGAGTTGATAGGTGGATCCAAGCAGTACAACCTTCCCTACATACGCCCTACGAAACCTCTTCACATCTTCCTCCGATGAAGAAAAAGTCACAGAACATTTCCTCTCCTTGTTCGTATGTTTCTGGATATTGTTGACAACATCCACAAAAGACATATTCCACCTCCCACCTGTGTTTCTTCCTTCAACCGTACTTGTTATCCTCTTGACTCCTTCCCTTACATCACATCCTGCCCCTATTCTTCTCTGCCCCTGATGCCTTCCTAGAGATGAAGGTTTGTAGCGTTCGTATTTTGGCACATTCGCATGGATTTTCCTTCCCACAATCTGAAAATTATCCATGCTAATCTCCAACAATCTTGCATCTTCGACATCCTTGAACCTCGCGAAACCAAACCTTCTCCCTATGTTATTCCTTCTCGGAGCTATCGAAACCTCCACCACCCATCCTATGCACCCGAACAACTCGAACAACTCCTTGGCTTTGGTGTCGTCAGGAAAATCCGAAATGTAAAGTGAAAATAACTTACCAAACTCTTCCCTATTCAGAGCACTTGTGGAAGAGAACGTGTCCCATTTCGGAACCCAATGCTTAAACTGTTTCTTCCTAGCTTCAACCCAGTTGCCACGAGGAAGATAGCCGCCGTTCATCAGAAACCAAACAAAATCAACAGAAATCTGAACCCGAATGCGAAATCGAAACACCAAAATGTGCCAAACCCTAAAACCAGGAGCCCCAATCAACCTCCCCAACAAGGTCCCTGAGCCGAAGATCAGGAATTTAAACCGAAATCGAGAAGGTGATTAGACTCTTGTTCAAGATTTGACAAATTTTAGTAAGAGTATGAACGGCGAAGAACCGCTCGCAGACGCCGGACCATTTTTCCCTTTTTGTGAACAAGCTATTTTTGTGAAGCATTATTTATGAAATGAAAATTGTGTGTGTTTATTTTATTTATGAAATGAAAATTGTACGTGTTTATTTTATTTTACTATGTAATTAATAGTAAGTTGATTGACTTGAGAACTAATCAGCATATTACTCATATATTTCCGAATTTTGATGGAATGTGTATTTTTCTATTATCTAATAATAATAATTCATATGGTATTTTTTTTACTAAACATATTTACGTGAAATGTACGCATAATTATTTAATTTAGAAAATAAAATATGTTAGTGTTCCGTTGCAAAATTAGGAATGGAGAGGATTACAAAACTTTCTTGAGCAATTTAGTGACACAACACCGTGGATCGGAGGTTACGATCACGATGTCTTTTGAAATAGAGACATTGATCTTAAATCGACGTTGTTAATGAACGTAAATCTTAAATCAGCGTTGGTAATTTCCGATACGACAGATCAAAGATGGGGTACCTGCATGGTTAACACTCCAACGCCTAAGTCAATTTTGCATTCAAGATAATCAAAGTGAAAATTGAGATTAGAGGTTGTGTACCTGAAAATCCTTTGTGAAAGTATTTGTACCTTGGGCTAAATGGAGCGGGTTGGATAAGTGGACCTCGTGTTATTGGGTCTTTGGTCGATACAAAACAATTGCCTCAAGACTCATTGAGTGCTCTGGATGTCGGGGAAGTCTTTATAGCATTCGTGGCTAGCCTTCAAGAATGTTTGTCCGTAGTTGGAGGACATGCATCACTTTGGTTTTGCCAAAGAGTAATGGGAACAAGAGCATTAAATTTGGTCCTATCATTGGAAAGTTTCACCATTTTTCTCTTGTCGTGTGACTTGAAAAGGCAGAGAGTGATGTGGCGTAGTTTACTAAGCATTTGAGTGTACTTGAGTTTGGTTGTGTTCTCAAGATGAAATCTGACCGTTGATCCGCACTTGCTTCTTACTTTCAATCGGATCCACCCGATTGCCTTTGCATATATAAGGATAAAGGGAATGTGGAGAAATTTTGCTGCAGTCTTATGGATTGAGTTTTCATTATTTCTGAGTCTTTCCCTCTTCTCTGAGAGCATTTTTATAAGAGTGATTGTCGTCATATATTCAAAGCCTCAAAGCTTCGACTTTCGACATTCTTTTTTGTTTTATGACCTTTGACCTTACATTTCAGGATACCTTCTCTTCACTTTATCTTTTCATTCAAATATTTATTGTATTTTCATTACGATGAAGGACAACCCTATTAATGTAGATAGTAATTCAGAGGGTAGTACTTCTTCCTCTTCGAGAAAGAGAATGGATCCTGCATTGCATTCTCTTCCCTATGCCAGTAGGGATTTTGAATCGGAGATTGCTTCTCTGAATAAGGATTTCAAAACAGAAGGAGTGTCCGAGAATTCTTTTTTTGAAAAAACTTTATCAGGCAACCCTTCAAGAATTCTCCTGTTAGGGAAAGCTGGTGAGGGCGAGAACCCTGTTAAGACACCAATGCCTCCTCCTATCTTAACTGAGGAAGAAATAGTAGCTGCCATACAAAGGAGGGAACATGCTACTAACTACATCTGATTTTATCCAAGGAGAAATGGTCGCGAGCCTAGCGTCGCTGAAATTGCAACTCATTTGGAGTACCGGGGAATGTCCCATGTTGTCTCTTGGATTAGTCCCGAAGATCACTTTAAAGTTGACGAATTGGACCGAATGGGGTTTCGGTTAGTTAAGTCAGACAACACTAATAGATATCACAGGGTGGCTGCCGAAGTGGTTCGGACTCCTTCCACCTTGAGCATTGCCAAGACTATAGCTAGTGCTGACATTATGGTGGGAAGTCCCAGATTGGTTGATTCTCCCAATGGGCCCGACAGAGAGAATATGGAACTCTTTTGAATGCTGCTCGGTTCCTCTGCATGAAGATCTTTTTACCAGGAAGGGTATACATTTGCTTTTTTTATTTTTATTTTGAGGTGGTCTTTTTAAACCGCTTAAAAGTTGCCCCCTTACAACTTCATCGCATGGTTTGGGCTTTCATGAAGGTGTTCCAACTCTGTGCTAAGCCTAAGTTTTGGGAACATTCTCTAGAGCTCTTTTCTGACCTCTTTTACGCGCCTTGCTCCTCTAAGGATGATGCTAGAGATCAAGGATTGATATTTCTTTACCCATAAGTCCCTTGGATCGATTCTTTCACCAATGACCGGGATGATTTCCTCTAATGTTTCTTGCTGGTGAAACCTGTTAAAGCATTAAAGCGGCAAGCAACAAAAGATTTGGAAATATTTATCCGGGAAATTGTCGTGTCCACAGAGATTAGTGCTATTGAACTGCCGTTCAACAGTTTCTATGGTTTCGAGCTCGAGTTAAAATGGGTTTAAAGTAAATGCGGGAATTTAACTTATGAACATAAAAAGAATTTTATTATTCGGACAATAGAGACTCTCGAGATTTGGAACTCATATACCCGTTAAATACTTAAACTTACTACTCAGTTGAAATCAACCTAAACTACTAATCAACATCATCACGTATCGCTCACACGGAGGTTATGTCTATCGCAAAGTGAGAGAACGACCGTATTACTCGCGTCGACGATCTCTCAGCACAACACGAGCAACACGAAAGCATTAAGAACTGACACTAAAGTGAATACTAAGTTCTAATATATATCTAGATTTAAAACCCAATAAATGTTCTTCCTAAACCCGGATTCGAATCATCCATCTTTGCAACAATCCAAACCCACATAGAGAAAGCAATCACTAATGAAGATTTGTAATGAAAGCATTAAACAACACCATGAGCAATAAATATACATATAAACAAAGAATACTTACAAAAAAACCCCAACATAAATGGTTACAAAGAGAAGAGGAAGAGAAGAAAACCCAATTACTCGCGGTGTCAAACACGATCCACTAAGCTCCCGACTCCGGATCATCCATGAGCAAGCCATAAATGTTGTTTTCTAAGCTTTAATGTACAAAAAATGAAGGTGATGACTTTGGGAACAAATACCCCAAAACCATAACCTAAAAAATATTTTTTCCCCTATTTATGCAATTTTGGATCTGGTGTAGCTCGCGTCGCGCGCAGAAGGGCGCGCCGCGCGCTGACTGCTGTCTTGAAAAAAATCAACTTTAGTGTTTTGGTCATAACTTGAGAACCGTAACTCCGATTTGTGTCTGGTTCGAAGCGTTGGAAAGCTTATTCAATTTCCTATCTAAAAATGACAAAATATCAACCAAATTGATGAATTATTATTCTTTGATTTTGAGCTTTATTCGTTGACGAGTTGGTTCCGTTTCTAAAAAACGCGCGTTTGAAGCCGTGTCTTCGACACGTTATTGCTCATGCTCCAAACACGCAATAATACCTACAAAAAGACACAAAAACTATAAAATGGCATAAAAGTATATGAAAATACAACTATTCACAAAGTATACGTATTTATACACAAAACGGGGAATTATTCAAACGGTATTAACAAAAAGTATCGATAAATGCCACTATTTACAAACACAAAATAACTAAATTTTTGCACTTATCAAACTCTCCGCAACTTGAATTTGTTTGTCCTCAAACAAGTCCAAACACTCAAAGAATCAAAAGTAAAAATCCAAAGAATCCAGAATTAACAAAGTTTAGAAAACGAAACAATTGCACGGTTCAAACCAAAATAACACAAACAAAGTAAAAACTTACCACAATCCTACAACGACACATGAAAATGAAACGAATCCTAAGTAAAAAAGTCATACAAAACATTCTAAAACAAAACAAGCTCAATCACGAAACACGCCTAACAAAAATTCATCGATAGATGAAAAACACCGAAAGGTGAGGACTTTGACACACACCCAACAATCTTGCAAACAATAGACAAAATTATGCATTCATCCAAAAATAGTATTAAAAATGCAATGGCACGAATCACAAGGGCTTTCAAAGTTGTAATGTGGCTCGGTTAACAAACAAGTGATAAGTCCTAAAGCTAATCGAAAACAAAAACTTGCCTAAACCTTAGAGAGTAATTACTTCCACAAAGTTTCACGCACCAAAATCTCGATCAAACTTCTTCTTTATCACAAATTTTCAAATCAAAACACAATACTTATTAGCACAATTTTATTCATACTCTTTTTGGTTATTTTCTATTTCAAATTTTTTCTCTTTTTTCTTTCTTTTTCTTTTCTTTAATTTTCATATTTTTTTTCTTTCCACAACCTCATACCAATCACAATATAAATGGGCAAACATCTTCTACCCAACTTGAATACAACTATCATCATAATAAGAATACTCCCTACTTTCTAAGGAAAGGTAAAGATTCACACTATAAATCATAGTGGAGGGTTCAAGAAAACAAAGAATCAACATCCATACACAATTGAAAACCAAACGCTCATAGACAAGCATTAAGCAAAAACAATGTGGATATTGATAAAAAGGCTCAAAGGAGGTTACTAATGCTCACACACTCACAGGTGAATTGATATTTGTCTATGGTAGTTGTGCTCAAAATCAAATAAGTGCCTTGATCCCTTTCGTGCATTCACAAAATCAATACAAACGAAAGATTTAACATAATAATATCCAGTTAAAACAAGAAATGTCGGTCTCTCTCATATATACACAATGGAAAGCCACCTCACATTTATGGTAAAAAAGGAAAACTAATTGTGATTCAAGTCATGAGCAAGTTATGCAAAAAGAATGAGTAATATGAAATTTGTACAAAAGAAAAGTCTCATAAATATGTGATGCTATAGAAAGCGATAAACGAGTACCTTGCTACGTACGAATTTGAACAATCATTACCGCACAACCGGTATGTTGAATCTAACACAATCGGAGAATTACCAAATGAGACTCCAAGTAATCGGGCTAAATTTGAGTCTAAACAACAACAAAAGAAGTAAAATTATAACTATAAAATACAATACTGTACAACCTTGGTGTAAGCGGGAAAAAAGCGAGCCGAGTGAACCATTAAAAAAAGTTCACTGGACAAAAGAAACAAGGCGCGCGACGCTATTGGAAGGACCGAATATGCAAAAACCAACGTGATGAAAAAGTGAACTAACGCGTTGTATTATTAGTTGACTTATTAGTGTTACTTTAGAATATTACTTCCAATTCTTTATAGACAAATAGCAACAATAATTTGTATGTGAGTGATTTTATCAAACACTTGGTGTGCAGTAGTTACCAAGCTCTAACGGTTCACACAAACACAAATTAAGCTAGACGAAAGTAAAAAGCGATAAAGTAAAAGAAACACACAATTTCTTTAGGCAGTTCCCCTTGTCGTCCTCGCGTAGGGTACGTATGCCCCTAATTCTAAACATAGAATTAGGATATTCAATATTGAATGCAAAGTGTTTACAAGAGAAGAAAATTTTACCAATTACCAACTACAAATGCATAAATATTGAAATAATATTCTTCTCTTCCCTTGATTCGAGATGAACCAAGTGTGTCACTGATCTTTGATAAACCTCCGGTTGTAGCTACCTTGTTGAGAACCTAATGTTTCTCAAACCCTCTGCTCGGATGATTTAATCCCAAGATCGTGACTCTGATTCTTCCTTCTCTATCCTCCGATTATTGCTACCTTATTGAGTGAACCCATGATTCCTCAATCCCTTAAGAACGACTGAATATTGATGAAGCGGAGAATCGTCAAAAACCCCAAATCCCAATGATCTTGGAGGACAAAACCCTCAAATTTTATTTAAGAAAAACCCATAATCTCTTAACTCGAACAAGAGCTAAATTTACCGTCGAAGGTTATCAACACATACTCCTCACCTTGATTGACAAAAATTGTTATGTGTAATTGTCGATCGATGAGCGAGAAGTTGAAGATGATAAGAGCCTTGTGTATATCTTTCACTTTTCTTGTTGTATCCAAATGAAATAACCAATGAATCACTTATATGTCATGTAGAGCTAAAGCAATAAGAAAACAACAAAAATCAGCTTTTCACAGCGACAGGACGACCTGAGCAACTGAGAGGGCCGACCAGTGCAAACCCGTGGATTCAACAGAGAAGGGAAAACAAGTTATGCGTCAACCTAATCATTTCATGCGTCAACCTGAGCAAGTCATGAATCGACCTATAGGTCGACTTGAGCAAACTCGTAGCTCATTCAAAATTTAATGCTTCAACCTAAGCAGGGCCATGCGTCGACGCATGCTATCCTAACATGGATTCCAAGATGAGTCAACCTGAGCAAACCCGTGGCTCTACCTAAGTTTCATGCGTCGACCCTGAAGGATCTATAGATCGACCTGAACAATCCAAATTACCAAGAATACCATTCTTGAACCTGTGGGTCGACCTGAGCCCTGTGTAGGTCGACCTGTACCTCTTAAACAACCAAAAATGCCAATTTTAAGATTCTTCAAGCTTCCTACTTTGTCTTGTTGGTTTAAGACACATCCATACTTGAATTGCAAGTTTTGACATCATTGAAAACACATCCTTGCCCTCACAGTGACAACCCGTCCACTCATATTGAGAGAGGTTATTCCAAGCAGGCTTGTTTGACTGAAAAATGCTAAGTCAAAGGCTCTTACTCCTTTCTTTCGAATTTCGGTCATTCTTCCATCTCGGGTACCCAACACCCTAGAGGAATTTGATGATGTTATGGCCAACGAGGATTTAGCCTTCTTTCGAAACTTATTTGTAACTAACAGATGAGGTCTTTTTGCAGATGCTTTTTGAACCCTATTAAAAGTTGGATCCCTGGTTTCGATGGTAGTTGTCAGCCATGCAATGTACTGGGTTTTGGTGACCTTTCTAGGGATCGGGATAAGATGAAGGAGAAATGTGAGGCCCTTAAGCGGGGCAATTCCGTGGGTGAGAAGAATTTGGTCGGGCTGCGGGTAAAGGACGATCTTGCTGACTCTTTGCAAGAAGAGGTAAATCCATACAGTTCTTTGTCAACTTTGGTTGTTCAAATAACAGGGTTGAAGGCTTCTCTTGTTGAGGGAGGGAACACATTGGAAGAAGGCTTCTGAAGATGCAGAGGAAGCATGTTGTGAATTCAAAGCGGATTGAAAAAGTTCTTCAGCAAAAGAAGGATAGTCTGATCAATGCTTTGAAAGGCCTTGAGGAGGAAGTAGTTGTCACACGGAAGAAATCTCAAGAATCCCTTCAGTGGGCTGTGGAAGCCATGTATTAGGTCCATGATCAAATGTTGGAGTAGGCGTGGGGATTTTGTCACAGTCTTTTTGTTACTGTCAATCAGTTGGATCCTTTCCGAGCAGTTCCTAACGAGGATGTTGGAGGTGGTCTGAGTGCTTTAGAGTCAGGCGCTGATGTTTGAAGGTATTTGCATTCACCTTTCTCTTTTATTTTTGTTTTTTTATTGTAAGATATTGTCGGGATCCGTGTTTCGGTTTGTAAACAATATTTTAATTTATTTATATAATTACCTTTTTAATTCTTGTGCTTTTTGGTTTCATATTACACTTTTTCAATAATTTTTTTAGACGGCTGAGAGCTGAGGATGCGAGTGCAATATCCTCTCTTAGAAGTTTTAAATGATGTCAAAACTAGGTAATATGTAGTATTTCTATATCGGGCCTTATCACTCTATGTCTAGGTTTCACTTTCATCTTAATACACTTTAAGATCAAGTCAAAAGCATTTAGACAAGTTTAAAATGTCAAAAATATGCATTTTTGTGAAAAACTATGTTTGGAGTCGACTCACCCGTGGTAGGTGTCGACTCCCTCTGAAGTATATTGAAAGGAAACTCTTTGTCAAAAAGAAGTCGACACATAGGGGTAAAGGAGTCGACACATAACACTAAGGAGTCGACTTCCTCGATTTATGGGTCGACTCCCACTGAAAGCTTTTTTGCGTTTTTAATCTTTGTCTAGGATAAGTCGACTCCCATGCATTTAGAGTCGATACATAACATGAAGGAGTCGACTCCCACGTGTTATGAGTCGACTCCTAATGAAGCAAATTTTATTAAAACTTCTCTGCCCACTTGGAATCGACTTTTAAGCAGTATGAGTGTAATACGATGGGAGAACTGACTTTTTTGGTTTTTATCCAAATGTGCGGATAGCTAGAGTCGCCACCGACTTTTCTTTTATCCAATAAGGAAAGGCTGAAAAGAACAAGAAAGACCTTGATAGATTTTGAGTTCGGGGGGTAAGTTATACAAAGGGAAGGTATTAACACCCTTTGTATCCATGGTTATCCTTGGGCTCTTAAATGGATAGCTCACTTTACTTGCTTTTTGAAAAGTAGTGTGTATTTAGAAAATATTTCGTAAAAGTTTATCTTTGTAATAATTCTCGTATGAATGTATGCAAAGTGTTTATTTTTTGAAAATATTTTGGAGGTGTGAGGTGTGAAAAATAATTGACTTGTGAGCAAGCATTTAAGAGTGTCTCACCCACTCAAGGCCGTTCATGTTATTTTCCTTCTCCCTTTGGGGTAAGACTCTCCCTTACCATTAGTTAGTAAGTAGTCTTTTCTTTTGGATGTGAAGGGACATGCGTAGGGTCATCGAATGGTCATCAAAGGCAACATTTGTAAGGATACCTTAGCAATTTCGAAGGGACTATCATCATTTTTCGTAGAGTCATCGAGGGACAAGATCGTCTTTTTCGAAGGCAACTCGAAGGGTCATCGGGGGACTATGATCTTTTGTACCGAAAGGACTATGATGATTTATTCGTAAGCGTCTTTTGCTAAGTTACTCCTACGTTTGAGGGACATGATCATTTGTAAGGCAACGAATAGAGGGTTACCCTAGAGGTGCAAGTGTGAAGAGTGTTTGCTTTCAGTTATTTAATCTTGGATTAGGGTTTTCTAGCATTCGTTTTAGTCTCGCCATATAAACCCTAGTTGTTAACAGTTAATATTTACAGGAATAAAGTGCAAAAATAAAATAAAATTCCTATGCGATCACAACCTGTGAGCAGTTACATAATTATAAAAAATGCGGAATTTGAATCTACACTATTACAATTGGTGAACAATTACAATTAAAAATAGCAAGAAAATAAATAGTCAGGAAAAAGAAAGTTAATGTTTGAAAAAAGTTTTAGGGGTAATAGATACCTAATTCTAATTAATTGAAATTAAATCTAATTAATTAAAACCTAAGTCGAAATTGATTTTAATAAATCCTAAATAACTAAATTAATCTAAATCCTAAGGTTATTAACCCTAATTAACTAAGTTAATTAATTAATTTATTCGGCCAAGAAAACCTAATTATCTAATTAACTAAATTTAATTAATTAATTATTTGGCTAAAACCAAATTTAAATTAATCATCCTAAACCTAAAACTAAGACTAACCCTAATTATTTGGCTAAACCCTTATTATTACAGTTTTTAACAAATGACTAATGGTTTGTGAAGGTTTGTGATTATGTTAATTATCGGTTGATAAATTAGAAAAGAATGTGAAATAAGCAAACAAAAATAAGAAGCCAAAAAATTATGGGGGGGGGGGGATTGAATCCGCCCCCTTGAAGTCACAGGATAAAGCTTCATCCACTTGGCCAATCATGTTGGTGCGCTAATGAATGACTCACACTCAATTCATAGGAAACCTGTTCATAAACCTAAAAAATCAAAAATAACATAATATAACAAAACCACAAAAATTCAAACTAATTAAACCCGCGCTAAACACTGTTCATCTTCGTTCTGATGAAAGACTTTTACTCATCCATCAAATTTCTAGCCAGGGTTCCCCAAAATCACGAAGAACAAACCCCAGCCATGACAATTCACGATACCTGCACTAATTCTCAAAACAAATGATCCAGAAATATTATATGCATTCATACAAACAATAATATATGATCAAAATATGTTTATGATGCGTGAATCAATGTAATCGAATTAAAAAAGTAAACAAATTATAGCACTTGGTTGAAGAGATTCACGAGGTTTTGAATGTTGGTGATGATTGAAATAGCTTCTGATCAACCTCTGGATGCTTGTTTGATCCTTAGGAAAGCTTGGAGATGGCTGCAAGATTGAAAACGGTCTGCCCTATTTTTTGAAGTTTTTTTGCGATTTGGAATAGTGTTGATGGAGCAAGAATTCGTCATTGTTGGAGCAAGAATTTTTCCTCCTCCTCCCTCCCTCTTGGTCTGGAACTGTTGTCTACTTATAGTAGAGTGATTTAGGTCAACTTGTTTGCAAAGAAATCATGAGATTGGATGATTGGAGATTTGATTGGAAATTTGATTGGAAATCTGCATGAAAAGCTTCCATATTTGCTCAATCTTGTACCAATAATTGTCACATGATTTCTCCATCACAAAGATATGATTTTGGATTCATGATTTGATTTGAAAATCATATCTACATGCCTAAACTATATTAATTGGTATTTTATTTGATTTATTTTGATTTTAATTGAATAAAATCATAAAAAGAAATAAAAAATCACCAAAAGTATATGAATAGATTTAGGGGTCCTTGATAAGGTCAAAATTAAGTTTAGACCTTAAAAGATAGGTCACTTGGTTCAAAAATTCAAGTTTTACCATTTTGACTTTCATGAATTTTCTCAAAATTGCCCAACTTGTGCATCTCATAACTTGCTCAATTTTTATCTTATGAGGGATAATCTTGGACTTTTTGGAAACCTCAAGATGTCTCCTACAACTTCCTTGTCGGTCATCCTTTCATTTGAAGCTTTTTTCCATTTGTAAACATTTTTGATAAAATGTGTATTTTTGTTGACTTTTAAAATGACATGTAATGTACGGGCTTATATCTCTTAAATGAAGCATTTTTTGGAAAAACCTATAATAGAAAAAGTTGTAGAGAATTGAATTTCCTTCGAAATGAGCTTTTGTTGAGGAATTTCTGATGAAGTATGTGAAAGTTATGATTGGTCAAAGTTGAGTTGACTTCTCCTTAAGAAAATCCAAATTTGGTAACTTCTGCCTTTTAATGAATTTGAGATTTCTTTGCATCTTGATCAACCCTTGATCAAATGATGAATGTGACTTCAAAACCTTGATGTTGGTCAAAAATCTTGAAGTTTGATTGTATGTTGACTATAGTTGACTTTTTACCCAATACAATCGACTATTGATCATCTGAGCAATTGACTGAACAATCTTGAGCTGTAAGTCTTGAAACTTAACATGGAGATACTTTGAGACATATGAGACACCATGAAGTCCACTTGAGGCCTTGAAACTTCAATTTTCTCTGAAGAAATCAAAACCCTAGTTAGAGGTCCATTGCTTAGGAGGAGGCTTTATCTGATGAAACCTTGAGTACCCTTGAGCAATTGAGAATCCTATGAGCACGAGGAGACCTCTTGAAACAAATTGTCTTGAAATATGGAGGGAAAATTTTGTAAATTTGCAACCCTATTTTTTCTGTTTCATTCTTTCATATATATATATATATATATATATATATATATATATATATATATATATATATATATATATATATATATATATATATATATATATATATATATGGGAAATGATAGCTTTACACTATTTTTAAACACTACACCGTATATTCAAACATAAAACATACTAATTTTATTTTTTAATAATATATTTAATCTTGATTTTGGTGCCATACCATTTTTGCTTTGTTATTATTTAGGGTGTAGCATACAGTGTAAGCAAGGCTGGTGTAAACATAGCATAGCTATATATATATAGTCATTCATGCATCATTTCTAATGGATTGAAACCAAAGATATACAAATATTTTCATCATCTTCATCCTCTCTCATTGCATACATACAACAACTACAGATAATCAATTTTGTTGTGTGATCAAGAGATAGTTTGATAAGGTCCAACTTAGGATTGTGTAATCAAGAATTTATTTGGGAATTTTTCATAAGATTGCGTAATTTGGATTCAACCGAGTGAAAGCTTTGAAGAACGGGGGTTTCTGTCAAAGGAATAACGGTAACTAGAGGATCACTTTGGTAATCTTGGGCCACAATATGTTTGCAATTTGTATTCAGCCAAGTGAAATCTTAGAAGAAAAGGTTTTGTTGAAGGAGTAAAGGTAACCAGAGGATCAAATTAGAAGTATTGGGTTACTTGATCGAGCTCAAGATCAAGGGAAGATAAGAAGATAAGATCAACATCAACCATAGGGTTTGGAGGGTTGGATTGCTACATTTTCTCTTGTAAAATACATTTGCAAAGGTTAATTTTCATCATCTTAATTCTTTTGGAATTGGGGACAGACGTACCCATAGCGAGGCCAATTAGGGAACTACCTAAACAAATCCTTATCTCTCTCTATATATATCTCACTATTTTACTTTTACTAGCAAATTGTGAAAATGTTGATTTTGCAATTGATACTTCTAGAAAATATTTTTTCCTAAAATTATTATTTTGTGGAGTTGATTACAATCTATGTGATTGTAATTGGAATTATGTTTCAACAAAATCATATAAAAATATGTGTTGAATCGATTGCACATCAAGTGTTTGACAAATTGCATGTTAATTTTTGTTTGACATTTCATTAGAAATTGATTACTATAGTGTGATTTACAAACATAATTGCTGAAAATATATTGATTGTTTTTCTAATCTTACGTATTTGTTCTATCGGTTAACACATATTTGGTCTTTTCGATAACGGTTCGGGATAGACGATCTAAGATTGTTTTTGTATTCTTACATAGAATGATAATGATGATACTGCATTATTTGGTGTAACTAATGTCAATGAGAATTATTGTGTTAATATTAAAAAGAAAGCATGTTCTTATATGAAGTGAAATTTGTTTGGGATACCATGTTGTCATGTCATACCATGTGTATGGCACATTAAGAAACAACCTGAAAATTATGTGTCTAAATATTACAAGTTTGAAACACTACCATTATTTTTCTATTTGTTCGTAGGAAATCAACATTTTCTGTTTGATTATGTTGTGCTTTGTTTATAGAAAATCAATATTCGAGAAGACTTACTCAAATATTGTCTTCCTAACAAATGAACCACAATTGTGGCTTTGGTTGATCAAATTGCAGTTTCTCCACCACTCATGAGACGATCATCTGGTCATCCAAAAAAGAAGAGAGACAAGACAAATGACGAACCGAGAAATCCCTATATATTGCCAAGGAAATTATCAATAATTACATGTACAAAATATGAAGCAATGGGACATAATATGAGGAATGGTAAATGAAAAAGGACAGGTGGCAGGAAAATGCCAAAGGGTGGTACCAAGTAAAAAAGACTAAGAATTCAAAGACTGGAAAAGAAAAATGAAAAGCCAAGGAAAAGCATATAGAAGTTGTGCAAGGATCACAAGCACCAGAGCCGACCCTGGGCCCGGGCAAGCAGATCCACAACCCAGGGCCTCAAAATAAATGGGGGCCTCAATTTTCAATAAATTAAAATACTAAGATAATAAAATATATAAATATTAGCGAAACATTTAAACATATCCTTGTATGTAGCTTAGCGGGTAAGTTTTAGCATTGTAAACTTAATGCGTCCAGTTCGATGCTCAGCTCATTCAATAATTTTAATTATCATTTTTTACTGGGTTACTCGGGCACTAGTTTCATTCATTGCAATTTTTTTTTTACAGGAGCACTAGTTTCATTCATTGCAGTCCCGTAAATAATCATGGAGGTGGAGATAAAGTGCCACCTAATTCTCAAATTTTAATTATAAAATAATTTTATATAATTAATTTAAATTTTAAACAAATTTTGTTTTTGATTATTATTTCTTATAACCCTTATAATTTTAGTATAAATTTTACAGATTATTTATATGTTATAATTAAATATTTAAAAGTTTATGATACAATTAACTCATTTATATTTTTGTTGTAGAAACAACCAAAACTTTATATTTTTTATCTCGTCTTTGGAATTTATTTTTCATTTTGGAGGCGAGTAAGAAGTAAGTTTTTTGTTAGAGGCCCATTTTTTTGTTTGCCATGGGCCTCTAAAAAGTCGTAACTGGCCCTGACAAGCACCACGACATTCTTAACCTACTCAAGATTAGAATATTTTGCTGTAATAGTTTGATAAAAATTGCTCTAGGATCAACTAAGTATTATTTTGATGTAATGGATGAATTGATGTCATGAACAAAGTTATGGTAATATGTGTAGTCAACTGTAACATTTTGTTAATTTATTAAAATGTTATTCAATGTGCTATGGAAAATGTGCAAACTGTTAAAATAGGCTATCAAAATAGGCTATATGTTTGACAAGTTATAACTTGACAAGTTATATGTTAAAATGTGCAAAGCAAGTTCAACTGTTATGGTTAAGATGTTAAAATGTTCAAACTATTAAAATGTTCAAATGTTCAAATTGTTAAAATGTTCAAATTGACATGGTTAAGCTGTTAAGCCAAATAGGTTATGTCCAAAGTATCAAAACATGTTACATTTTAAAACTGATATGGTTAAGTTGTTAAGGCAAACATGTTATGTCCAAAGTGTGAAAACTATTTGACTATTATGAAACACGTTATGCTAAAATTAATAGTGGAAACAAGTTATGCAACATAATCCATATATTATATTTATAGAAACTTTAAACATAATTGTTGTGACATGAATGTTAAATAATCATTGAAGTTAAGATGCTTTATTTTGAGAGGACTAAGAAAAAGTCTATCTCTTGTTAACCCATGCTAGGGTTCGTTCACATGAGAGGAAGAAGGCGGTAAAAAGATAAATTTGAAAAAAAATTGATGAATATTTAAATAATAAATTAAAATCAGTTAACATAATTTTAATTTATATTATAAATCTAATTAAGCATTTTATTTATATGAAGTGACCATATCTGTTTACTTTGCGCCACAATGGTGCCAAATATACAAAAATGGAGAAAGAACTAAAAATATCTACAAAATTATAAAATAGATAAAAAATTGAATTTTAAATTAAAAGATAAAGAAATTAAAACCATACAGATAAGGAACAAAAATGCAAAAAATTTCAGCAATAACCAATTTTTCCAATTAAATTTCCACAATAACTATGTTTTCCCATAATTTACTCAAATAATCCGGTTTTATTGATGACGCAGAGGTGGAAAAGTTAAAGTAGGCTCTATATGAGGAGAAATACTTGCATGGATACGAACCTAAACTTATATTTTTAGGAACAACCAATAAAAAGAGAGAGAATTTAAATTTATTTAAATTTTAATTTGGTTTTTAATTGGCATCATGGGGTGGTTGAGATAAAAGAGGAGAGAGACAATTTTATTTTTAATTTTTAATTTTTAATTAATAAAAAAAATGTGATTGATTATGTGCAAATATATGTGTTATGGCAGTGTCTATGTAAGTATTTTTCCCATATGAGATAGCATTGATAGCACATGAGTAATTTGGAGAAGCCCATCTCATATGACACCTAACTGTTGTCTATTTTTTAATTATTTTTACTTAATTTAAAAAATCACCTTCGTTTTTATTTATAAACTCCTCCAACACCTTTTACATACATTAAGAAACATTATAAAACTGTCCAAAAATCCATCAAAATCAAAAAGACAACACAAAAAAACAACAGCATATGAACTCTCAAATCCCAACTCCAATAATCAAATCTTCCTAAAAAACACAGGCTTGTCTCTGTTTCATCCTCTTCCACAATCACTTTCACTTTCTCACTTCAATCGTGGGCGTCCATTTTCGCTCTTTCTCTTCCACACCCAGTTTCTAATCCACCTCTTTGTCTTGAAGCTTTCACCTTTTAGCACCTAGTTAGATCTGATTTTGGACCCATTATAAGTGATGGTACTGCAAAATCTTCAACTTGACCCGGTAACATTTTTTGACAGAGTCAAGTGAATGAGAATAATGGGGTTCTTTTTTGCAATGTTTTGAAGTGTTGAAGTTGAAAAAGTTTCAATTTTGAAGCGGTGGTTGTGCATGTGAGAATGGAGGGTCGAATGAAGAAGTATAGACAAGTGAGTCCAGAGAGGGCTAAAGTTTGGACTGAGAAGTCACCGAAATACCAGCAGAATGTTAAGGTAGCTGTGGTTTATTATCTATGTCGAAATAGGCAACTAGAACATCCTCATTTCATGGAGGTTTCACTTTCTTCTTCTTCAGATGGGTTGTATTTGAGAGGTACACAATTGAGAAAAGGAGGTTTTTTTTTTTTTTTAATTTTAATTTTTGAAATGTGGTTGTTGATTTATATTCTTTGTGGATTGTGTTTTTTGAGGAATTGTTTTCGTTTGCAGATGTGATTGATAGACTAAATGCACTGAGAGGCAGAGGCATGGCTTCCTTGTATTCATGGTCTTGTAAGAGGTAAGCAAGTTATTGCATTCTAATTTTGTACTATTGTTCAATTTATGTGTTTGTTGTATGTTGAGGAAATGGAGGGTGACCCCAATGATTGTTTGGGTTAGACCTCAAATCCTCGCCAATGTGGCTACGAGGTATTGTTTGCTTTGGGTGTGAGAACCCTCAAGGTTTTGTCATTTATCCTTTGGAAAAGACGCTTTGTTGGGTTGAGGTGTATGAGTGTTGTATATAAACTACCTTTAGTCTCGATTCCTAAGCAATGTGAGACTATTTTAGCCAGTTTGTAACCGTTGTCCCCAGATATGCTAAGGGGCACTGTGCGAACTTCGTGTTCCCACATACGCCGCCAATGTTATTCTCAACATTGATATATTTGCTCTTCCTGTAATTCAGAAGCTACAAGAATGGATTTGTGTGGCACGATCTTTGTGAAGATGATCTAATTCTACCGGCCCATGGAAACGAGTATGTCCTCAAAGGCTCAGAGCTTTTTGAAGAATCCAATTCAGGTAGAGTAGATATCTAGTTTTTTAATCTACAAAAGATGATTATTTGATAGGTCATGACTCATGAATGGTATTGAGTTCCTGCGTTTTTCTATGCAGATCGATTCAGCCCCATTAATGACGTTAAAATACAAAGTGTGAAGCTGTTGCCGGGGCCAGCTTCTTTTCGGAGTCACGATGAAGCTTCATCCTCTTGTAGCATGAACGGAAAAGAGACAAGACACTCTCAGGATGACGAACTTTCCCAAGAACAACATACGGGTTCGTCTGACGTTTCTCCTGAGTCAAGAGATGAAAAGAGCGGTCCAGCAAGCTTAGCATTGACAGAGTACCAAATTTTCAAGACTGACGGATTGGCAGATGCTTCAACTCAAACAGAAGATAATATCAGCAGATCAAGAACCCAGAAAACTTGCACAAGAGGTGTATCAACCGATGACGGGTCGTTAGAATCCGAATGCCATGAAATATGTCAAACCGAAGTTCCACAAGTGAAACATAATTCAGAAATCTGCAAAGATACCATTTCTCCTTCAACCACGAATTCAAGTCCCTTATCTTTTGGGGGGAAGATGGAAACTTTGGAATCTTTGATTAGAGCTGATGCTAGTAAAGTGAGCAGCTTTCGGATTCCGGAAGAGGAAGATATTCCTATGCCGACCAATACAAGAGCGAAGACCTCAAATTTGTTGATGCAATTGATCTCTTGTGGCTCAATTTCGGTGAAAAACCACAGTTTTGGCCTTATCCCTTCCTATAAGCCGAGGTTTTCGCATTCGAAATTCCCTTCTCCGCTTTTTTCAACTTCTTTTGTGTTGGGAGAATTCGATTGCTTAGCCGAGAATCCAAAGATGATGAATCTTAGATTGGAAGACAAGGAATATTTTAGCGGGAGCTTAATCGAGACTAAACTGAAGGAAGCCGATGCGCCTGATGTTCTCAAACGCTCTTCTTCTTACAACCATGAGAGGTAAGTTTTTCTTTCAAATCTTCTATAGTAATGAACTTCATTGTTGTTTATAAGCCTAAACACCGGAATCATCATTCATCACATCTCGGCAAATTCACAAATATGCAGGACAAGTAAAGAAGAAAAACCAATAGAAGACAAAGAGGAACCGTCCCCCGGACATATAAAATGCATTCCGCGATCAATTAAAGCTTCCCTAACCAAACATCCACGAAGTGAGTCCATGAGATCCCCTATTTCTGATAAACCAAGAACTTCATCCGACAGAATCGACGGCTCCTGCATATCCTCTATATCATCCAACAATAATAGTCAAAGAATCACTGAACCTTGGTCAGCGAAAAAGCAATCAAAGAAGGTAGATTCATTTCACGAAGACGAGGTGATCAAAATCGAAGAAAGTTAAGTGTTGATGAATCTATCCTTTGTATCATTATTATGTTCTTATAGCTTTCAAAATCACAAACTAATAAGTTTTGATGTCTATTACACATAACAGGCTTGCTTCGGGAGCTCGGGTTATAATCCAATCTAAACCTTTTTGCGACACGGCTGCATCTGGAAGCCGATAAAAGATTAGTTTTCATTGTCTATCAGGTTTAGTTTGAATGCAAAATGATTGTATATAGTTTGGTAGATTCATATCACCTCTCTTAAGCCTAATGACAGAATCATTTCACTTTTAACCAGAATCAGTTCTACAAAATCAATTCACTCAGAATCAATTCCCGTAACCGCAAAACCGAACACACACGCCGATTCATGTGAAAGAGAGGTAGTTGTGTAGGTTAGTTCTAGTGGTCCATATCTTATTAACTATATTGTGCTGGCTAGAGAGGGACTTTATTTTCAAAGATGGGGAAAAAGTAATGGTAGTTTTCAAACCCATCTCTTGCAATTGTCACACTGATAATGTAAAATGCAATGATTGTGACATAAAGTTGACTATAACATTGGATGCATTTTGTCTTGAACTTCAAATTAACATTCTCTTACATGCTAGATTTAATTCTCAAAAGCTAAAAGCATGTTTAAAGCTACTTTTATTCATGACCCTTTTTTAAGCACCAAAAGGGAGTTTTCTCTATGTAGTAAAATATTCAAAAGCTTTGATTTTCTTTCTCCAAAACCAAAATGTCTTTTGACAAAAAATGATAATAATTGAAGTTGAAAATTTGAAATAGTCACATGTTCAAATGGATGACACTCAAAAGCTGAGTCTTGTATCCATTGTGTCCCTACTCCAGTCTATCTACTGCTGCAAACATGAAAAAATATATCATAAATTAAAGCTTATAATCTAAAAGCATTTTTGTCTTGAAAGGTATGTTTGGATGATTGTCCTTTCATGCTTTTGTCTGGTTATTGAGATCTTGTGTGACCCTTAAAATCATCCCTTTACTCAATTAACATAACTTTGACTTCACTCAAAAGCATGTAGGCTACCATGATACTGTTTTGATAGCAAAAATAATACAGCTTAAAAGTCACACCTATAGCTTACTAAACTACATAATTAAAAAAAGGTTTTACAAACCTTTGTTTCTTTCGAGTTTATTGTTTTATTTTAGTAAGTACTACTATTTTTTTTATAGTTTTTTTCCATGTTAGCTCATTTGAAAATAAATAAATATTATTAATTTATATTTTTGTCATTTTATATTTATAATCTAGTTCAGCTCTTAATTTTCTCGACGTTACTAATTCAATCAACTAGTTTTTCTATCATTCTTGAAAGATTCAATCACCAATAAATTTCATGTGTTAGGATAAAGAACAATGATAATTAGAATAATTTACCTCTAGCAAAAATAATTCTATATGTAATAAGATAGCCAACTTAACTTGGCAGAAGAAGATAAAAAACAAAAAACACAATAATTTGTTTATCTAGTTCCATTAAACAATCTATTGTGGAGGAGAGAGCAACTATTCAATTCACTATATTTTCAAAAGTTACAAAAGATTATAAATAAGTTACAATAAAATAGTTACCCAACTTCTCAAAAATAAATTCTATTTCTTTTCCCAATATCTCCGACTCTGCATATGAAGCACACAAGCCTATGGACTTTAGAAGTGTTTTTCAATTCTCTTAGATATATCCAACGATTTCCAAAATTCTAAGAAAACATGCTTACAAATTTATCCTGGCCGTTCTTAGATTATCATCTGGATTCCCAAATTCTTATCCCTAACTTAGCTCTAAAATTCTAAAGGTTGTGAATGCAATAATAATAGAGATACATATTAATAACTATTGAAACTCATTAATGAACGAATCCATGACCCATAAACAACAAGGCCCAATACTCGTGAGTCGAGAAAACCAGACCCCAACTTCTATGGATCAAATCACTCACCATATCTAAACTCACGGTCGTGCCACTACTAGCGGCTCTGCCTCCAGACTAATGTATAGTTTCTACAATCTCAAAACTTGTTTCCTTTCTCTCCATCACTTAACGTTTTAAGACATACTTCAACAATCTGCACCTTGACTTGAAATCATGGTGATGCTAATTTATCCATCAACCACCTTGTTGCTCTATACAAATTCAACATCTACTGAACATTTTTTTTATCAAGTTTTAGACTTGCTTGAACCTTGATCTTGCCTCTTGCATCCACTTGCCACCCACCACCTTTTTCTGCTTCAGTAGTCTTAGAAGTCTATAAGAATGGTTCTTCAACCATCTTTGACTCTACCTGTTTTCAAAGGCCTCCCTGAAGGTCCCTAATTCTTAGTTTTAGAACCCTTCGATCACATTCAAAGCATAACATTTCCTTTGAGATGATACAATCTCTTTCATTAACTTATCACGAGTCAAATAATAATTAGATGTCTCTATAACTGTTCTTTCACTACTAATAGTAACCATAGTATGAACCCCCACCTTAAAATGTGTCTTCTTCACCATAGTTTATAAAAGCTTCATCCTTAGTACTTTACTCATCTTCGTATAGCGGGACTCAATAAAAGCAATACAATTGCGATTGATGAACTTCAATCTTCTAGGATTCACTCATAATAACTCATAACCCTTCCTACCTCTTGGATAGCCACTAAAGGCACAATTCACAACTTTATCATCAAACTAAGTTGATTTGATTTAACCAATAAGCACAGTGTTCACGATCTTCAAAATAGAGCAGGTTAAACTATCCATACTCTAAGCCTCCATAAGTGGTTCGAGTTCTATTCCTATAAATGTATACCTGCTAATCAGGTAAGTTATTTTGGTACCGACCTTATCCCAGAACCTCCATGACAACTCATCGGTCAAATGCATGTTTATCCCATGTCTTCAACAAAATTCATTAAAGTTATTTGAAACATCTTAAAGGCACTAACCATGCCTCGAGTTCAAATCCTATAGCTTGTTCTTTTTATGAAAGTCTTCACTAGATTATAATGAATGAACAACAATATTGAAACCTTCTAAAATATATAAGTCACATATTTTTGGCCTTAAAGCTATTATCACTTCACCACCTGAAATCTTCAACACCCCGTTGTGGATCTATGAGGTTGCAGGTACAACTAGGTGCAACCTTCAAATGACTTTGGTGGTTTGATGATGACAACAACCAATGCCAAATGGCGCTCGATGAAATCCCCAGTGATCTATGCTCCAACAGTATCTAATGATGGTATCTATTAAAGAAGTAATTTCAAATCTCATCAGTAGAAGATTCAATTTCTAGATGAAGTTCCAAATCTATAATGAATCAATAAGTGGAACTTAAAACTTTATAGTTATGAAAGAGAGGAGGTGTGAAAACTCTCATGGTGTTGTGTTTGAGTGATCAGTGTATTGTAAAGGTATAAGAGTAGATTTTAAGATACTAAGGTAACTCTCACACACACACACACACACTCAAATGTTTTTGAAGCCTTTCTCATTTTTATAAAATCACGTGAAAATGTGTGTGAACGTACCTAAGTGATTACTAGCTTGTTTAAATTATTAAGGCTGATTTTTACACTAGAGAATCGAATAATACATTAGGGTTAATCAATTAAGTCTTAAGCAATGCCTCCTAATCGTTTAAGTACGATTCCAATTGATTAGTGACAAAGTATTTGAAAATCTTTCATATTTGGCCTATCTAATCTATTAGCCCTGTGACTTAATCAATTAGAAGCCTTGAAAATTGTTATTTCTCTATAATTTAAATTGACATTATGTTTGGTAAAACTAATATAGTAGCAATTAGTTAAATAGGATATATAACTTGTAAGAGAAAGCAGGTGGAACTTCTATATGACAAAGAAACATGTTGAGTTGATTTGTTTCAACATCTGGACAATATGTCGAAGAAGATGTACTATGCAAGACATTCGACATCGCGTCTGAATCAGAACTGCTGTTGATTGAATCTGACTCAGCAATTAACAGTAATTCAAAATATTACTAACCAATATTATGCAATCATAGGTGGCGCATGAAAGATCTGGAAGAATCAAATCAGAATATTTTTGAATGAAGACTTTTTAATTTTGGAGATTTATTAGGAAGATTTGATTGAAGACCTATTTTGTAGGAGAATCTTTTGAAGATTTTTTACAACATATTTGCTGTAATTAGAAGCCCTAGTCCAGTTAGGAATAAATTATAAATAGAAGTTTTGTAACATAGGTTTAAAAGGTCAACCAATATGTAAAATTATAAGGGTTGCGTTGGTAGGTGAAACCACCCGGTTTGTGGGATGGTCACCTTGTTTTCACTTAAAAGCCTTTAGGTAATGAGTTGAGTATTGTTCTTGGAGGAAGCTTTTAAGAAACTCCAAGATGGTGTTCTTAGTCTAGAGTCAAGGCTGAGTATGGAGGGAAGTTCGGCTTCCCGCTCGACATAGGAGTGTGTCTCCTTATCATGGAATTGTGTCTTCTATTCTGTGGATACATGATTATGGAAATTAGGCCGTTGGTACAGCTCCTGGGACTGGAAACTGTAGAACATCATTGAGGTGATTGGAAGTGGGATGGAGATATTCCATATCTAGGGAGGACCTAGGTAGAGATTGCATTGGGTAGGGATTAAGTGAGAAGTTGTAAACCGGATGTTGTTTATCTTCAAACTGATACTACTTATAGTGTATCTCATTCCTGGCTTGGTATGCCCCTAGAGTAGGTGTGTTTGTCACCGAACTAGGTGAATAATTCTGCGTGTTTTTATGCTTTTAAGTATCTGCTTTTACATGTTTATATTCCTTGTACATGTTGCTGTCAGATCAGATGTCTCGACATCCTATAGGACATCTGAGTTTGTCATACCATAATTTCAAAAAATCTCATGGATCGTTTCCCTTTTGAAGGCATATTTTCTACTATAAGAAGAGGGCTTATCCTCATTCCATAACACACCATAATTCATTTTGAATCTTTTCTTTCTCACTCTTTACTATTTTTCTATTTTTCCCTAAAGTTTCCTCAATGCTTAGTGAGTGAAAAAAAACTTGTGAGAGTTTGACTGCACTTCTATTTGTGCTTAAGTTGTTCTTCATCAAGAGGATTGATTTGATATGAAACTTTATTTTCTCCACGGATTTACAACAAGGGTGTTTAAGGCTATGGATTGCTTGGAATTCTTAAATCCTAAGGGTGTCTCATACTTGTAGGATGTTCTTTGGAAGGGTAACTCAAATATTCAACCAAAGTGATCTTCGTGGATATTTATATTAACATCTCTTCTTGAGGATTTCAAATATGTTCCAACAAATTGGAAGTTTGAATAAAATTCTCTCACAAGATTTGGAAAAGTTTTATCAAGTACCTTTATGAAGAATTCCCTAAGTGATGCTTGACAAATTTGAGAGCAAGGTTTGTAGATCTTCATGAAACTCTCCTCCAAGTACCATGGTTGAACTACCTTTTTCTAAGGATCATCTTCTTTTTCTCTTGACTTCTTTTTATTATACCAGTTTCGAAAATGTTTCTCTTGGGGACATATATAAATTTATGGCTTTTCGATGAGGCCATGATGATACTTATGGGGAAAGAGAAAATATTTGCACAAGAAAGAGAGAGTCGAGAAAAATATGAGATGCATACAAGTGAAGAGTGATTTACCTATTTATAGATAGGCTTTTAACTAGTTTTAGTGTGTAAACATTACAAGAAATCACCGGTCATGCATACTCAAAATTAGATCATAGTCATTCCAAAAGTAGTGCCCAATCGACTGGATTAGGGCTCCAATATGTTGTGTGATCAGTTTTTCCAAGATATTGAGCAATTTTCATCAATACGAGGATCTGATTGATTAGAAACTACAATTCACTTAGATTGGATTAGAAAATTTACGCGCCTACCTGTGCCAATCAATTGGCTTGAAGCTCCAATCAATTGGGCTCGTGTGTTTCATCCTCTTTGGTACTCTTTGGGCCTTGTGCTGGATTTGCTTTGTATTTTTATATTTTCTGCATCCATGCCAAGCTTTATTTGCACCTTTTTTCTATGAAAGACTAAAAACCCCATCAATTGAATTAGCAAAAATATTTTAATTAATGAGAAAATATTTTAATTAATGAGTAAATATTTTAATTTCCACTGTTTAAGGATTAATCATATTTTTCTGATCATTTCAACTTTAAAATAATGATCTACTTCAAATATCAAGAAGTCTTGATAAGAACTTCCCTCTTTTAAGGGAACACCAATACATTGTGGCGTGTCCTTCTCTATGGATCGTTAAATGAGAGAGTTAGTTTAAACAACGAGATAAATATGTCCACCACAAACGTATCTACTCAACCTACTATGAGGTCAGATGATCACTGAAGACCGGAGATGTTGAGATCATCCTAAACAAAATAAACTTTGCTTTGATCACCATCGTTGATATCGACAATCAACAATCATTTATGAGATTTATAGTTTATGGAATCTTTAAATATGTTTCCTTTCTCTTCATCACTTAAGGATTTAAAGCATACTTCAACAATCTACACATTTACATGAAACCACAGTGAAGCCAAATTGACCTATCAACTACTTTTCCCTTCTCTACCAACTCAACATATATTGAACAACTTTTATCAAGTTCAAGCCTTACTTGAACGTTAATCTTGCCACTAGCATCCACTTGCTTCCAACCTCATTTTTTCGCTTCAGTAGGTTAACAATCATAGAAGTATGGTTCTTCAACCGTCTTTGACTCCATCTACTTTCGAATGCCTCCTTGAAGATCACTATTTATGAGTTTTACAATCCTTTAGCCACATTCAAAGCATATCATCCAAGGCCTGCATAATCGTCCCTTTGAGATGGTACAAACTCATTCCTTACCTTATCACGAGTCAAATAATAATCAAAGGTCACTTTAATAATTACTTCTCTACTACTAATATCCATAGTAGGAACGTCCTCTTCAAAATGTGCCTTATCCGCCATAATTTCTAAAAGCTTCATCACCAGAACTTTAATCTTATTTCCTTGACAAGACTCACTAAAAGTAATACAACTGTGATTGACGAACTTTAATCCTTCAGGTTATACTCCCAACAGCTCATAATCCCTCATATATCTTGGATAGCAATTAAAGACACAATCCACAACTTTACCATCAAACTGAATTAACTTGATTTGATCAATGAGCAAAGTGTTGACAACCTTCAAAACATAGTAGGTTACAATCTCCCCACTTCAAGCCTCCATACGTGTTTCTGAGTCTTTTCTTGTAAATGAATATCTACAGATGAGGTAAGTTGTTTTTGACACCAACCTTACCCCCAGAAACTCCATGACAACTCAGTCGTCAAATGCATTTTTATCTCTTGTCTTCTGCAAAACTCATTAAAGTTATCTAAACACCCTCTAGACATCCACCATACCTTGGCCCCTCAAATCCTATAGCTTGTTCTTTTCATGATAGTCTTGACTAGCTAACGACGAATGAACAATAACATTATAACCTTCTAAAATATATAAGCCACATATTTTAGACCCTTAGCTATTATCGCTTCACCATCTAAAATCTTCAACACCTTATGTTCAACTCTAGTGTGAAAGCCTAGATCATCAAACATACTTATGAAAAATATATTTTGTCTGAGCACTGAAATATACCTCACGTTATGAAGAAGACACTCACGATCATCAACCATTTTAAGTCTGACTCTGTGTCAATACTATGAACCATGCAAGTCTTATTGTCATAAAGTAAACTACTTCACCTTTCTCTAACTCCATACTCTCAAAGTATTCTTTTCATGCCACATTATGGATCTATGTGTTTTCAAGTACAACTATCAGCAACCTAAAGATGACATTGGTGATTTTGATGATGTCAACATTCAATGTCAAACGGTGTTCAAGAAGTCTCTTATTTGCTCCAACAACCTCTGATGATAGTATCTATAAAATAAGTTATTTCAAGTCTCGTTAGTAAAAGAGTCAAGTTCTAGATGAAATGTTAAATCTATGATAAATCAAACAACATAACTTAAAACTTTAGAATTATGAAAAAAAAGTGTGAAAGTTCGTCTAGTCGTATATATAAGTAATCTTATTTCATTGTCTTATCAGATTTAGTTTAAATGCAAAAATGAGTGTATATAATTTGGTAGGTTCATATTTTGAAAATGATTCATGTGAAGAAAGGTAGTTCTGTAGGTTAGTTTGAGTGGTCCATTTCTTATAACTATATTGTGCTGGCTAGAGGGGGATTTGATATTCAATGTGAATTGTCTATCCTACAATATTAGAGGAGCGGGTAACGGTGCCAAACAGAAGTCTATTAGGGATTTGATCTGGTCTGAAAAAATTGATCTTTGTTTGATTCAAGAAACTAAGTTGTTTGCTGTGGAAGAGTCTTTTGTCTATTCAATTTGGGGTAACAAGGAAGTGATGTGGTCTACAAAAAAAGCTTCAGGGAGGTCTGGGGGTCTGGTAACTCTGTGGAGTTCTAATCTTTTTATGCCGATATCAAGTTTCGAAGGTGAAGGGTTTTTAGGTGTTCAACTGGCATGGAAAGAGGTGACTATTTATATTATTAATGTTTACTCTTCTTGTCTGTTGGCTAAGAAGAAAGAATTGTGGGCTGAACTGGTGCGTCTGAAAGCGGTGTTACCTTGTGGGCTATGGTGTGTGGGGGGTGATTTCAATTCGATTAGGAGGTTAAGTGAAAGGAGAGGTCGTTGTGCTCGTTCAAATACAGGTGAAATCAGTTCCTTTTGCGAGTTCATTGAGGACATGGAGCTTATCGATTTACCGGTGGTGGGAAACAAATTTTCTTGGTTTAATGCGGCAGGAACTTCTATGAGTAGGTTGGATAGGTTTCTAATTTCTGAACCATTGATTGAGAAGTGGAATCTGAAGGTGCAACTGATTAGTAACAGGGTGATTTCGGATCATTGTCCGATCCTAATCAAGTCAAAGGTTATGGACTGGGGGCCTAAGCCTTTTAAGTTCTTTGGGGCATGGGTGCAGCATCCTAACTTTATGCATAAGGTTGAGGAGGTATGGAATAATGCAGTTGTGGTTGGGAAAAAGCAATTCATATTTAAGGAAAAATTGAAGACTTTAAAAGCTAGTTTAAAAGTGTGGAATTATGAGGTCTTCGGCAAACTAAACTTGAATGTTTCGAAGGCGGTGAGTCGATTGAATGTGCTGGATCATGGGGTTGCTAATGATGATGTGTTGTTGGGTCTGGATCAGAGGGTTGCTAGAATGGAGGCACAAGCGGATGTTTGGCAAAATCTTCAGTTGCAGGAATCAGTTCATAGGCAAAAATCAAGATGTCTTTGGTTGAGAGAGGGGGATCGAAACTCTAAGTTCTTTCAGTCTCGTATGAAAGAACGATGTAGGCGTAATGGCATCTCGGTATTGAAGGTGGATGATGTGCTACTGGAAGAAGTGGAGGATATTAAAAGGGTGGCTTTTGCTCATTTTAAAAATCGGTTTCAAGAGGAGGAGTGGGGGAGGCCAAAGCTCATTGGTGTGAATTTTAAGTCATTATCTATGGAAGATAAAAAGAACTTGGAAATTCCTTTTACTATGGAGGATATTAAGGAGGTGGTTTGGTCGGCTGTAGGGGATAAAAGTCCGGGTCCGGACGGATTTAACATGTCGTTTTATAAGGTAGCTTGGGAGGTCATTAAGATGGACCTTTGGGAATGTGTCAATGAATTCTTTCAGTCAGGGCAGTTTCCAAAGGCTTTTGCTGCATCTTTTATCTCTTTAATTCCTAAGTCGCAGAATCCTCAAAGTTTGAATGATTTTAGGCCAATCTGTTTAGTGGGGAGTGTGTACAGAATTGTTTCGAAACTGCTGGCAAATAGGCTAAAGAAGGTGATTGGTAAGTTGGTCTCTCTCAACCAGTCAACTTTTATTCATAACAGAGTTATGCAGGATGGTGTTCTGATTGTCAATGAGGTGGTGGATTATGCGAATCGTTATAAGAAGGAGCTTTTTTTACTTAAAGTAGACTTTGAGAAGGCGTTTGATTCAGTGTCGTGGGATTATTTGTTTGACATTCTTAAGCGTATGAATTTTGGCTCTTTATGGCTTAAGTGGATTAAAGCGTGTGTGTGCAATTCTTCTTTGTCCATTATTATCAATGGATCTCCAACACCGGATTTTCAAGCGAAGAAGGGGTTACGCCAAGGAGATCCGCTATCGCCTTTTTTGTTCATCCTAGCTGCCGAAGGGCTCACGGGGCTGTTCCGGAACGCACGAGTAGCACAAGTCTTTCAGCCGTTCCAATTGAATCAGAATCTAAGCTTTGATTTGCTTCAGTTCGCCGATGACACGATTGTGATGGGGTCTGCGTCTTGGTCAAATTTATGGTCCATAAAATCAGATTTGCGTGGCTTCGAATTAGTGTCCGGGTTAAGGGTCAATTTTCATAAGAGCAGAATTTATGGTTGCAACGTGGATCAGTCTTTCCTTGAGGCAGCAACAGACTTTCTCTCTTGCCCGATCAGCTCCATCCCTTTTACCTTCTTGGGTATTCAAATAGGGATCAATCCCCGTCGAGTGGCATCTTGGGATCCGGTTTTGATTAAGCTTCGCAGTAGGCTTGCGGTGTGGAGAGGAAAGAACTTATCTATGGCTGGCCGGGTTACGTTAATTAACTCCGTTTTGTCATCTATTCTGCTGTTTCAGTTTTCTTTTTACAGGGCCCCGAAGATGGTGTTGCAAGAGGTGGTGAACATTCAGAGGTCGTTTTTATGGTGCGGTAAGGAAAACAAGAGGAGGATTAATTGGGTGGCGTGGTAGACGGTTTGTAAGCCAAAATTGGAGGGTGGTTTGGGGGTGAGAGAGGTTGGGATGTTTAATCGTTCTCTGTTGAGTAAATGGGGGTGGCGTATTTTAACAGATGGAGGGGCAAATTGGTGCGAGTTGCTGGCGTTTAAATATGGAGATATTAGGGATCTCATTTTAGATGCTTCGAAGAGTGTCAATGATAAAAAATCATCTATTTGGTGGAGGGATCTTAGAGTGGCTTTAGGTTCGTGTGGGGCTGATATGAATTGGTTCGGAAACAGCATTTCGGGCAGGTTAGGGGATGGTTCCTTAATCGATTTTTGGCGGCATAAATGGTTCGGGCCAGTCCCATTAGGAGTACAATTTCCAGCATTATGTGGGTTGTTGCAACATAGCAGGTCTTTAATTGAGGATATGGGGGGCTGGTTCAATGGTGTGTGGATTTGGAACATAAATCGTGACAATAGTATACTCTCGGTGCAGGCTGAAACAGACTTGCAGGATTTGCAAAACAGTTTGCTGTCTTGTACACTCATATCTCAGCGGCGGGACTCCTTTATTTGGTGGAGAGACGCGGACGGTTTTTCTGTGAAAGCAGCGGCGGATAGGCTATATGATATTTCTTCGGTTGGTTCGATTTCTTTTTCTCATTTGGAGTCTGTTTTTAGTTTGTTATGGAAATGCCATGTTCCTAGTAAAATCAAAGTTTTTGCCTGGAGACTGTTTCACAATAGGTTGCAAACTCGGGATCAATTAGCGAAAAGAGGCATCATTTTGGGTTTGCAAAATCTGGCGTGCCCTTTTTGCTTAGATTCGGAAGAAAATCTCGTTCATCTTTTTTTCAATTGCCCGGTAGCGGTTCAGGTGTGGCAAGTGGTATCGAGGTGGATTGGGCTTGGGTTTGTGGTGCCCTTTGTGTCGGTTCCGAATCATTTTGAGAAAATTATGCATCTTCTCAGTACCAAGGTGAGTAAATTCTTCGGTGCTATCTTTTGGTTTGCGGTGGTGTGGACAATTTGGCTTGTGCGAAATGATACTTTCTTCGAGGGTGGTACCAAAGGGGTCCGGGAAATTGTGGAGATGACTAAGTCATTAGCGTGGGACTGGTTTTGTGCTAGGATTAAGGGGGGTGCTGGTTGTAATAGTCAGCTTTGGCTCCTAGATCCTTTGACTTGCATTCGTGCGGCATCGTTGTAACTTTGTTTGATTCGCTTCTTGTAGACGGGTTGAGTACCCCTTGTACTCCATAATTTCATATTTGCTTATAAAAAAAAATATTCAAAGATGGGGAAAAAGTAATGGTAGTTTTCAAACCCATCTCTCTTGTAATTGTTGATGTTATGTAAAATGCTTATGTAATGATGTGACAAAAAGTTGACTAACATTGGATACATTTTGTATTGAACTTCAGATTAACATTCTCTTACATGCTAGATTTAATTCTCAAAAGCTAAAAGCAAGGTTTAAAGGTACTCTTATTTAAGACCCTTTTGTAAGCACCAAAAAAGAATTTGCTCTATATAGTATAATATTTAAAAGCTTCGGTTTTCTTTCTCGGAAACCAAAATGTCTTTTGACAAAAAATGTCATTTTCATTCTTCTAGCCTAGAGGCTCTCCATTAGGTTGTGTGCAATGATGATTAATGAAGTTGAAAAACTTGAAATAGTCACATATTGAAATGGATGACACTCAAACGCTGAGTCTTGCATCCTTTGGGTCCCCACCCCGTTCTATCTTATGCTGGAGACAGAAAAAATGTATCATAAATTAAAGCTAACAATCTAAAAGCTTTTTGTCCGATAAGGTATATTTGGATAGCTGTTCTTTCATGTTTTTGTCTGGTTATTGAGGTTCTTGTTTGACCCTTAAAATCATTCATGTACTCAATTAACAAATCTTGGATTTTACTCTAAGCAATTAGAGACATGTAGGCTAGCATGATACAGTTTGGCAACCAAAATAAAATAGAAAATGAAATTTATATCTTACAAAATTTTATAACTAAAAATAAGGTGGTCAGAAAAGAATTTTTTACTTCAATTCGTTTACTTAGATAAAATAGATGCATAAATTTGACTTATAATATCGTATAATTTTTTTTTTAAAACTAAAATAATATTAAAATTATTATATGTCTGTCGCACTTTTTAAAATCTTGGGATTGATGTCGAAACTGAACACAGGAGATGCTGAACTCAATTTCCGATTTTGTCATCAAATTTGAGCCTTTCCTTGTACAAACGCTCAACGTTGTCAATCTTAAATAGAAAATTGCTAATCGACTTGACCAACAGACTAAACTTATGCTTCGACAATGAGATTTAGACTTGACCAACAGACTAAACTTATGCTTCGACAATGAGATTTAATTTCTTAGACTCAAAGTCGAATCAAGTAAAAGCTAAAGACAAATATAGGTTGGCAACCCTTTAAGCAAACATGTTAACCCGGACTCAACAGATGAACATGTTGTAGATGAAGATTGAAGCAGTGGAGAAGGAGAAGGCTGGAATCGATGTTTATGAATTGGCTTCTGTCAAAGAGGAATTAGTTAAAGAAGCCAATGCTGGAATCAAACATGCGAAGATTGCTCGTGACTTGAAAAAGGAAGTGAACACACTAAAGGCTGAGGATACCATAAATAATAGGCGGATTCGACATGTCAGAATACGTTTTGAACAAATGAAGATAGAGATGAACTCTTAAATCTTATGTATTCTGATTAATTGTATCAATGAATTTTCCATTTTAGCCTTTATATTTAATGCCATTTTAGCATTACGTCTTTTTGCGCATTATTATTTTGTCATTCAAATTTCTTGTAGCATAGGCTTGTACTTCTTCAAGTATTTGCCATTTATTCTTAGAATTCGACTATCAGGACTTAATTCCTCAATTTCATAAGCGTTATTTGAAAACACTTGGTTAATTTGAAATAGTCCTTCCTAGTTTGGTGGCCATTTTCCTAAGGCTCAATCCTTCTAATCAATAGGTAAGATTACCTTCCAGACATAGTCAACGGCTGTAAAAACCTTTGACTTCAACTTTTTGTTGTAAGCCTTAGCTATGCGTTTAACGAGCATTTTTGAAGTTGCCAAAATGCATGTATGCTATTTTACCAACAATTTCGAAAAAATGTCGATAAAAAGGCATGTAGAGATACCACATTTTTCAAAAATACCGATAAAAATGCATGCAAAAAAAATTAGATTTATCGAAAATTTTGAAAATGTCTTTAAAAACATAGTTTCTGTTAAAAATTTGGTATAAATTCAAAATTATCGGTATAAATGCATAATTGGGAGGCATGTCTCTCTTTTTGACGATACAACCAAAGTAGAAGGTACTTTCATAGAAGTAGGTCTGCCTTTTAATTGGGAGGTTGGTTATCCTTGTTGATTCTGACCAAAGAATTTGTAGCTATTTTTACAGGTGTTCCATGCCTATTTATTAATGTATGTTTACTCAGTTGAATTTTAGACCGCCTTTCAACAAATTTGAAAATTGTGCCTTCTCAATTACACTATAATGCTTAGACTTTCGTGAAGGTCTTCAAGTTTTAATATGAATATAGAGGTTGGAAGATGTCTCTGAATACTTTCTTTCACCTTTTTTTTCATGGCGCATACCTCCCGGGACAACCTCTGTGGTCAAGGGTAGATTTTGCTGCAGTAAGAGGTCAAACAATTTAACGTCTATAATGAAAATTGAGGATACCTTAAGTATCATTATTCCCGATGATCCCTCAAACTCTAGAAGCTCACTCTATCTTCTATAGGATCCTTCGGGGAAATTTTTGGTTCTTGATTTCTCCAAGGCACAAGTTGCATTTGGAATCACTTTAATCGAGAACCCCACACCTATATTATCTTTTCTGGGATTTTCTAACCCCGAAGAAAATATTTAATGAAGGAAAATATGGTGGCATTCTAGGTGATCTTAGATTATAAAGAAGAGGTCGACCCTTTAGACATGGGGCCTTCTTTGTAGAAGAGGTGGTTTATTGACACCCATGCGATAGTAGGCGCAACCAATGCTCATGAGAGGAGAGAAAATTGATCAGTATGTGTATTTGGTTTTTGTGTTCTCAGTAGTACTGACCTTCTTGATTTTTTATTTTTAGATATAATGGTGCCAGGTAGCATGGCTATAATAAAGGGTGTCAATGTGGCTGCCACTTCTTCTTCTGCTCTTACTTCTACTCCAACATGGGTGGTGTTGGAGATGTTTCTGGGGATGCTAGGGTCTTACTCATAACTCAATCTTCATCGACCTTCTCTTGCCAGAACCAGACTTCCTTAATCAGGCCAAATAAAGGATTTGATGACCAGACTTTAGCTTCTGCTGATAACCTCAAAAGAGACTAAGACTCAATTTCCTTTCATAAGGAAAGCTTGTAAAAAGACTTTATTTTTTTGATGCATCTTCTATGTTGATTCTCCTTTATAATTCCTCTCCACTGGAAATTGGAACAGTTTGCTACATTTTGGCTCAACCATCCCATTTGAAGGGAACATGCATGATCTTTGGCGTTTTGTCATTATTTTTCCCATTCGTTGGAGGCTGGCATAACTCTTCAACTTGGCTAAGGGCTATTCTTAACCAAGACTTGGGTACCTTTCCCTGCCCTTAGGTTTGAGCCAGGTTTGAGGTTAATGCCACAAGGCTCAACCACCTACGCTCTTGGAGTGGCTAGCTCCTAAAAGAGAGATGTGCCAGCTGTGACATAATATGCTTTATTACTTCGACCTTTCTTCCTAAGGGGTAATTTGCAACATTTCGATAAAGAAATCAATATTACTCATATCAAATATGGTTATATCTAGGCATGAAAACAAAACCAGTACCCGTGGGTACCCACCCAAACTCGTTCCGAAGTTGACGGGGAAAACCCGCTTATACTAGGTTTGGGTTTTCCCTAATTACAAAATATGTGTATATGTCGGGTAATGGGAACATTAGTACCCACCCCGAACTCGCCCCATTTATTTTATTGTGTATATTATTATATATTTTTGATAATTTAGAATATTAAATATGTGGCCAAAGTTTTGATATTTTGATTTGTATTTATTATTTAAAATATTTGAAATGTATGTATGAATTTTTTTGAAATTGTTTCATTTTATTATTTATAAAGTAATTTAATTTTGGAAAAAAGTATTTCTATTAAAAAAATGATTTCACTAAATGGATGGTGGCGAGGATATCCGGACCCATTTGGGTCGGGTTTGAGTTTTAACTCTCCATCCCCGTTTGGGTTTAGGACGGGGAACGTGGATTATTTGGAGATCTGGGTTTAGGTTTGGGGAGGTAATAACCGTCTCCGACCTGCCCCGTTGCCATCCGTAGTTATATCAGAAGAGAAATAAATTATTCGATCTCTTAATGAATTCTTTTTAAAAATTACTTAGCTTGAATACCGTTCAGATCCTATCGTGTAGGGTAGATTCTTGGTCTGAGTCCTTTGATGATGCACCCTGATCTCGATATCACTTTTGACTAACGTTACATGTATAGTTATCTGACATGTCGTCCTTACGAATGTTAGTGATATTGAATGGCCATTAAATCTATTCTATGGTTATTCTGATTCCCTTAGAAGTTGTCGCCTTTTTAGTTAAAATACAAATAATAAGTTAAGATTGTTATCCACAAATGGCTGGCCATCCTCCAGCGTGTGATGGGGGTCGAATTTATATAAAGCATTTCCTCTAGTGATTGCGATTTAGGGTTAGTTTCTAACTCGATTAATGTTGGGGCTGATGTCTAAGCCCGTTTTTCAGAATCTTCAACATGTCCTTAGTATGTGAATTGGCCTTATCATATTGTCGAGTTTTGTTTTTCTTGGACGTTGAAGTCAACCATGTTGGCCTCTCCACGATCCTTATCTGAACACGCCTGATCTTAAAGTCTATGTTGTCGCGGCTGCGAGGTAATATACGCTTTGGGTGTGGGGATCCTCACGACTTTGTTCTTTAGAAAAGGTACCCCGTCTTGTATGGGCTGGTAGTGATGGTGAATATTTCTTTATACTAATTGTGAAGTTCTTTCTCCGAGAGGATTGGGGGTGGTGCCGCATCTATCATTGTCGGTCGCGACCCATCCTATAATATTGACGATGTCTTCCTTGAGGGGATAACGACAAAGCACACACCTATCGTTCTTTTACTTGTTTGGTCCCGAAACGGACTCCGTATATCTATAATCTCGAGCGATTAAGTGGAGAGATTGATGGATGTCTAACATATTTTGGTTCTTCGCGCCCTCTTTTAATGTGAATTTATAGTTCTATGTCCCAAACGTTCTAAAGTGTAGCGAACCACTGGAACTTCTGTAATTACCACCGGGAGTTTCCATTATGGTGGAGGTCATAACTTTTGAGAACATTGCATCGAGGATTCCATATTTCCGAATCTTTGACGAAATTAACTTAAAATTGTTCAAAGTAAATACAATTTCAATATTTTTAGTTTTTGAAAATAAAAATAAGATGTTAAAACAAATACAATTTCTTTTTCTTAAAATTAAAAAAGACAAAAAAAAATAATAGAAAAATGTTTTTGCAAACAAAAAGGGTCTTTAGTTTTTTTAAAAAAGAATAATAATAAAGGATCCAAAAAGGAGAATAGTGTCGGTCTAAAATGACTTAGTTGTAAGAGAATCTCTTTGTGCATCCATACACCTTTTTAGAGACCTCTGGTGAAAATCCCAAAGTACTCATATATTTCAGATATGCACATCCGAATGCATCTTTTTTTTCTGAAAAAAGGTGACTTCGCATATGCAACTCCGAAGTCACTTTTTTTTGGAAAAAAAAGTGACTTCGCATATGCATCCCCGAAGTCACATTTTTTTTAGAAAAAGTGTGCATTCGGATGTGCATATCCGAAAATATGTCTGGGAAAAAATCCATATCAACAAAGCAATAAAGCATAGATTTATTATAAATAATTGAAATTACATAGATAGTTCAACAGAAATTTAACGTTACATATTGTTATAAATGGGTAGTTGAAGACATCGCAACATTTTGATAACATCTTCTCCCGATCTTTGAAGTGCATCCAACTCGATCGGACCCTTTGAAGAATATTGTTGAAAAGTTGTCAACATAACCTCTAAATCGTCGTCGTTCTTGAGCTCAAATGGGGTGAGATTTACTTTTCCTTCGGCGTCAAGTGAAGGTGAATGATACTCAAGCTTGACCACCTTCCCATTTTCTGGATATTGCAAGAGAGAGTTCAGTGTCAAAATCAGCTCGGGGAATAGGGTGTTGTGCGAGAACCTAAATTGAAGAGGCATCGGGTAACCACTGCTGAAGTAGAAAAAAACAAGGTGAGGGTAAGTTTGAGTCATTTATGATTAGGGCTTGTGATGTTGATGAAAAGCTATAGAGACCATTGCTGAAGCGATACAACGGCAAGCAACAAAATATTTGGAAGTATTACTCTGGGAATTATCGTGTCCACAGAGAATGGTTTGTTAGAATGTCGTTCAACGGTTTCAGTGTTTTTGAGCTCGGGTTAAAATGAATTGAAAGTAAAAGAGGAAAATAAAACATATGAACAGAAAATAAATACATTCTTAGGAAAGAAATAACTTATCAAGCATGCAAATATACTCACTCGTTACAAACTTAAACTTATCGACCAGTTATAATCAACCTACAATACTCATCAATGTTATCACGTATCAACCACAACACCCACTGTATTATCTCGGAGGCGATCTCTATGCACAACCTCAACAACACCGGAGACAACCGTGTTACTCGTGTCGACAATCTCTCAGCACAAGACAACCAACACAGAGGCATTAAGTACAAATACCCAAGTGAATGCCAGCTCTAAATCTATCTCTAAAGTCTAGAAACTAACAGATAATCATCCTAAATAAGGATTCAAGCAGTATATGTCTATAGAAACCCAAAACCCAAGCACAGAGCAAAAATATAATAAAACAATAAACAAAAATTTGTAAAGCAAATTAAATATAACGCCATGGGCGACAAATATACATGAGTTCAAAGTAAATACATAAAAAACCCAACTAATAAAGAATACACAAAGAAGAAGAGAAATGAACCAAAAATCTCCCGGTCTGTCAGCTCCGATCGACGATCAATCCACCTTCAATCATTCAAATACAAGCTCCATAGTTGATTTCTAAGCTAATTTACTCTAAAAATGGAAGTGATAGAGTTGGTACATAACCCCTCCCCAAAACCATCACCTAAGAAATGTCTCAAATGAGAAAGAAATAGGCAAAATTTAAGCAGGCGCGCTAAGCGAGCTCATCTGGCTAAGCGAGCTTGCATTTATAGACAAAATATCTAGTACAGTAAATGAGACCTCGTATAGCAAGCTAACCGCGCTAAGCGAGCTAATGAAGTTAATTATGCCTCTTTTATTGAAACTTCAAGCGCTCTACAACTGGGTTTAGCGGGCTTCTGCAGAATTTTCTCCTTATTGCTCCAAAACTGCGTATTTGAAGTCGTGCCTTCGACACTTTATTACTCTAGGCTCCGATATGCATAAATACATATAAACAAAGGAAAAACTATCAAACGGTACATAAAACAAATCAAAACTCAAGTATACGAATATTTACACAAAAGTTGGGATTTTATTATAAAAACGGAAAGAATAGATTCAATAAGTGCCACAAATATATACTTAAAATAACGAAATTCTGGCACTTATCAACCATATTTATAGACTTTTTGGAGTAATATGGACCCAAGAAATCTTATCTTGCTATCAGTGCATATTCTGAATATGCACTTCCGAAATAAGCCCTGATGCTTTTTAAATTTCATATTCCGAATTATGCAGAACCAAAATACCATTTATACCATTCTGTTATGGCAGAATCAGCATTAATCCAACCTAATCAACATAGAAAATAATTAATCGGTAAGAATAAACATTGATTACATTAAGTATATATATATATTATATATGTATTGAATCGTATTGGTTTTACATTCTTCAGGACAATACATACAAAAAAAGATTTGATGATATCATTTCTGCCTCTCTTGCTTCATCATTTCTTCGAACTCCACCATTCTTCCAAAAAAATGATCCGGTCAAGTGTCTGCCTCTTTTGTATGATGTGTCGTCCACTAACATGTCGTAGACGGAATAGGACACCCAGATTTCAAATAAACTTGTACAAAGAGGCTCGATCTTAGATACCCGATACAAATGATGCGGCCGGACGTGTCTATAGGTATCCAAAAATACCCTTGGCATTTTAAATCCTCCGTTTAAATAATAAAACATTTGAAAAAGGTATTTTCGGATATGCATATCTGAAACATGTTGAAAATGTGATAAAATGTACGTTCAAATATGTATATCCGAAAAGTATTTTGGGATTTTCATGGGTGTTTTTTTTACTCTATATGGGTGTACAAAGATATTCTTTAGTTGTAATTGAAGAGACTAGCCCAGTATATACAAATCCATCAAATGAGTCCATAGGGCCGAACACAAATTCAATAAAATATGGTAAGAGAATTTCTTTTCACACCCATATAGGGTGAGAAACACCCCTAAAAACCCCAAAATACCCTTCGAAAATACATCTTCAAAGGCACCCATATTCTAATTTTAAAGATTTCAGATATGCATCTCCGAAATCACCCATAACCAGATTTCATTGATTTCGGATATGCATATTTGAATTCACCAAGTTGTTTCGGAGATGCATATCCGAAATATGCAGATATTCAATGATTCAGTTTTTTCCAAACAACAACATAGTAGAAATAAAATTAAAACCTCCTACTATTCGATAAAATATAACGGAAATAAAAAATACGCAAAGTAGATTAAAAAAATCGATACTATAATATGGAAGTAGTTGTTCGGATAAGTGCTCAATGTAAAAATATTATAACACCAAATAAAAAGTCATAAATAAAACATAAATATACATCTACTACTGAGTATGCCTAATGCGAACTCCCTGCGATCGCCTATGCCTCCTATACCCCATCGCACTGGACGCCTCAACAACCATTCTCTGCACTATGACAACCGCCTCTGGACAGCCCTGCTCAATAATCCCTCTCTCCAATGCCTCCTGCCCTCTCGAGTGTATCCGCTGGCGGATCAGAAAGAGATCAGTGGCATGGACATCCTTGGCTTGCTGGTTCTCCAAGAGCTCCTCATGTACTGGCCTAGGTGGATGCCCTGGAGCATCAGGTGTCATGATAGGATGTGACACCTGATAGAACCATGTCACATACCCATCTACATAGTGCCAGCTCTTGGTAGCCCGTGTACACCGATACTCCTCTAGGACTAGATGATGCGCCCAATCCTCAGAGTTAGCAGTGAGCTCCCGGAGGGTAATGGTGTCAGGAGCAACCTTAAACGGAGACCTCAGTATCATCTGTGCACGTCCAAACTGCCTCATGCACCGTTCTGGAAGATACCTGACCAAGGTGTTGGCCCCATATGCCAACCATCTAGAATATAATGTGATGCGGTCGAATGGGACAACATTATCGTAATCAACAAAGGGCGTCCACTGGATGTCATCGTGAGAAATACCATCGAGGTATACACGATATGGCCCCACTTTTTGATTCCGCCTCTGGAGGACATATCGTGTAACTCTGGAACTCCAGTTGGAGGCTTCATAAAGCTTTGGGTATAGGTATACCATAATGGCGGCCCCCCAGTCCACTCATGAACTGTAGTCAGATCAATAAAGTATCGGAGATAAGTCATGTCCACGTAGGTTTCACTTTTGTCCATAAAGAGTGCAGTGCCTACCAAGAACATGAACCAACACCGCAGAGCGCAACCACGGTGATACTCAATAAAAATCCTGTCACCCTCCTCCTCTGACTCCGCTACCGCCACCAAGTGATTCTCATATAGCTCTTTCAAGCTGGAGAACCGGATATGCACCCCACTGATCGCTCTGCACTCCTAATCCGCCATATTTGGGTCCATACCCAGATAATCCACCATCCACTACCATCCACTCAATAGCCTCAACCCTCTGTATTTGAGAATGGTTCAGTAACCTCCCTCTGATCGGCAGGTGGAGAAGACAGGCCACGTCATGTAGGGTGATCGTCAATTCTCCAACAGGAAGGTGTTGTCTGTGTGGGTTTTGTCAACTCCCCAAACAAGAAACATTGTTGAAGAGAATGAAAGTGAAGCGGTGTCTGTTTGGATTTTGTAAAAAACGTAACAGTTTTCGGAGATGCATCTCAAAAGACACATTTTTTTAAAAAAAATAAGGTTATTTCGGATATGCATATTCGAAAACAATTTTTTTTTATAAAAAAAGTGTCTTTGAATACGCATATCCGAAATCAATTTTTTTAAAAGAAAAATGTGCATTTAAAGATGCACATCCAAAATTTAGGAGTATTTTAGGGTTTACACAAAAGATGTCTAAGAAAGCCTATGGGTGAAAAAGAAATTCTGATATGGTAATCATGTCTTTTCAAAAATATAACTTGAAGTTTTGATTCCTATTTAAAAATATAATAATTCAATCTTTTCATTTTAATTTTTTCAGAATTATATTCCTCCATTCTATTTTGGTGTTATATTTCATGACATGACAATTGAGTTGATTATGTGTTATGACTTAACTGATAGAATTCAAATTTTTCTTATTTATACTTATTTTTTAATTTAATAATAACTAGCGTTCAGACAGACACTAAGTGTAATAAAAAATATAACGCTATGTATATTACGTGTAAAATTTATGTTTAAAATTTGAATTTAAACTATGAACTTGTGAAGATGATATTTTCAAAAGATTTAAGTGCTAGTTATATTTTGTAAAGACTGAATCATCTGGTTCGACAGATTTTATACCTAAATAATTTTTTTATAACGACTGGTCTATTAATCCGAGTTATCCGGTTTAACCCGATTTAATCATGCAGTTCGACCAATGATCTAATGATTCGATCAATAAATTAACGACTCAGTACTCTCATCGGTTTGATTTCCGGTTTATTTTTTATAACAGTGGTAGAGAGGTTGTTGAGTTTGATGGATGTAGTTTGTGGCAAATAAACATCGAATATGGGAATGGGCACGTCTAAGCTTCAGCCTAATGTATAGTTCTCCACGTTCCATTTCGTGTGGTCCACATTCTTCCTTTTAAGTATTGTGCAAAAATAGCTTGCGTGGTTCTTCCATCTGTTATTACTATGCCCTGATTTTGATTGCTAGAGAAAAAAAACCAAAATTATTATTGAAGTATGCTTACCCAAGTTTATGTTGTGTTTTTAGAAGTATGATTATATATTTATATATTTCTATTCTGATTCATAATTAAAAATGAGTTATAATTTTTTATTTAGTTTAAAAAAATTAAAAAAAGATTTTGTCTTAATTTTATTTAATGAATACATTTTATATTTAATTTTATATAATTCAAAATTTACTTATGAAATTAAGATGTTTTTGATTTATATAAGTTAGTAAAATAATTTTTAACTTTAAAATTGTTTAGGAAATTTTGATTCACCTTAATTTTATTGATTCATCTTCATTTTATTGATTCACTTTCATTTTATACCTATTAATTGTATTGATTCACCTTGATTTTAATTTTTTTAATAATTATTGAATTCTTTCGGAAGTGTATATCCGAAACATTCCAAGACCAATTTGGTCTTGGAATATTTCGGATATGCATCTCCGAAAACACCCCCTCTCCCAAAAAAAGGTGTTTTCGGAAATGTATCTCCGAAAACTCAAAAAAGGGGGTGTTTTCGGAAATGCATCTCCGAAAACACCTTTTTTTCGTGTTTTCGGAAGTGCATTTCCGAAAACACCTTTTTTTTCAATAAAAGTACGTTTTCGGAAATGTATTTCCGAAACAAGGGGTATTTTGATAAATTCGCCAGAGGTGATTAAGAAGGTTAGGAGGTGGGTAAAGAAATTTCCTTTGATTGAATCAATAAGAGCAAAAAGAATAGAATCATTGCCTATAGATTTTAGGGATAAATATCTTTAAAGTCCATTTAAAAATAACTATTTTATCTTTTCATGTTTTTAAAAAAATCGGATTATTTCATTAAATTGATCTCTCCTGCAATTTAACAACTAAATTAGTGACGATTTTTAAGTGATGATTTTAGTAGGAGAACCAAAAGATAAATATTTTAATTTTAAAGAATGATTCATCTATAAATATTTTAGAGGAGCGAAAATTCAAAATACCTAATTTTTAGAGGACAATTTAAAACGATTCCGATTAGGTTAGCAAAATGAATCTAGTATGCAAAAGTTCACAAAATTGAGTGCAAAATGTGTCAAAGGTGTAGGCTCGTATCTTCTAATATAATCGTCCCACCTCATTCCACTTTTTTTTGGGTTTTTCTGAGCGCAAGAATTAACATAATTTTTTGTATTCATAGAATTAAAAGATTGCAGTGTATGCAGAGCCGTCTTGTCCCGCTCTCATTTTTGTATGTAGTGGTTCAAGATTTTAAATATGCTTTATTAATTATACCTACCCACCTTTCATTATTTTTTACGAATTTATACTGGACGGACTTAAACGGGATGAATATTCTCTGTCACACTAATTCTTAATTGTAATAATAATTAGAATGATATTATTATAAACTTATGAGAAGTGTTATTTGAACACTTAATATGAGAAAAACTTGTATGGGTACCAACATAAATCATTAGTGTTAGGAACAATCAATAAGAAAAGAGAAATTTTTAAATTTATTTAAAATTTAACTTCTTTTTTAATTGGATTCATGGGGTGGTTGTGATTAAGTAGGAGAGAGAAAAAAAATATTTTATATACTTACACAAATTTTCAATAATATACTACTACACTTAAAATATACATTTACAATATTTTTAACATATTCAAATTTGAGTGTCAAAATATCATTTATTATAGCAAAGTGCAGAATCATTGTGGACATCTCTATAAAAATATTAAATTACCTTTATTTTTATGATTACTTTTATATTAAGGTTTAATTACGGTTGACAGTAATTAAGTGTTTAATTAATTATTTACTCTCAACATGACAAATTAATTTGGAGTGGAGTGGAGTGGGTGTACACCGAATTGCATCTTCAGTCACTGTCACATTAGTTAATTAATTAAGACAAAGTAAACGGATTATTTGGCTAACTAATATAATAATAGCTAAATTTTAGTTCCAGCTTGCATGTAGGTAAGCAATTACGTAGTATTAAGTTATTAATTAGTAATTTAATTATTTTTTTACTTGAGTTAAGATCTGTTGTTTTCCTTCACAAAATTTACGATTATTTATATTTCATAAAATTTTAAAAGTGTGAGGAATAACGTCATTATGTTCCCATATTGATTCTGTTCACACACAATTTTATATATTTTTATGTAGAGACACATGATAGATAAGCATCCACGTCTACACAAAGAGCACTCTTTTGTGTTTTACATTGAAAAGAGAATATAATATTGATGATATTATTGATATGTTAAAATTAAACAAAGTTTTCTTCTTCTTCTTTTTGCATTATAGTTTTAAAAAAGAAAGAGGTCATAATAATTCAGAGCTTGTGTGAATAAATAATGACATTAGCTAATATTTTATGAACCTTCGTTTATCTGAATTAGAAATCAATCAATTTAAAAATTAGGCTAATTTACTCACGCGAACAAAGTTTGTAAATTATCAAGTTTACTAAATATAAGTGAATTAAATCTTTTAGTCTATTTATATTATTTACTTATAGCATTAGAAACTAAAATTGTTATTATTAAGGAGCCATCATATGACAAAATAATGCACATGTGAATTGAAGAAACCAAAAAAGTTCCATAGAAAACAAAGAAACAAGCCAAATGTGGGATGCTACATACCAATGGAAAAATCTCACATCATCCATGTAATTAGTTGAGCAAAACTAAATACTATAGGTCACATTATTTTGATTCAAATGAGTATGGGAACTTGTTTGATTAATTTTGCTCAAAGTAATTATATGGATGATATGGAAAATAAAATCAGAGTTGAGAGTTTTTAGTTGACACTCGGTTAAATTTTAAGTTTGGCAATAAATTTGGCATTTCTAGTGGAACATTATAACCAAACGTACTTAAAAATTGAGTTTGTGGATCATAACTACATATAACGCATGCACTTACGTTCAAGAAAGAGTCTCAATAGTCTGAATCAATCATCACATTTAACATCCAAGAGGTCTGACCCACATAGACCTAACGACCATCCACAAATATCAGGAGTATCTACAATTATAGCTCCCCAAATACTTCTAGTTCTATTGACCCATCAACTCATCCATGTGAATCCCCCAAAGTTTATGAGTACATTGTAACACCCCAAAAATCTACCCGATAATTATACGGAAAATCAGAGTATAAATTCCAAACAAATTCATTTGACGTATCATATATTCGTTATTCCAAAAACATTTACGGCTTACTTGTCTTAATATAGATACATAGCACAGGACTTTAAAATGATAGATCAAATCATTACTAAAAATCACTTTGTTCAAATTCAATAATTAACTCGCAACGGAATCAACGAACTTCAAGAATATTCAAATAATGTCGTAGCATCTTTGCATGGTAATTTCAAGTTACAATCTAAACCAAAACCAAATAAAATTCAGCAATTAAAACAATAATAAAAACGATCATTTTATCCTCCCGAGTGCTACGTATCAGAGCGACACACTAACTCAACTCACGGCGGGTAAATCTTCACTCACTAGCGTCACCTGCACGTTACCAATATAAAGGCAACAGCGAAAACAAGCAAAGGGTGAAATATCAAACAATATAAATAAAGTCATGATAAAGAGTATATTACGGTTCAAGTCATAATATATATCTCACGTCTCAATTTTAATCACAAACAATTCAAAAATCAAAATCACATAATCACGCCCAACGTCGCAATAAAGCAAATGAATGAGACACGACTAATGCATCATGCATGTGGTACCCAGGGCTTCAGCCCCCATCGCCAATTGCCAGACAATAGAGGCATCACAAACAGGCATAAGCCTTCGTCGCTGTTTTGCCAATCCAGGCCGTCGCTACAACATGCAATTCATGAGACACTATGACATGCAACAAATCACAATCAATCACGAAACAACATCGCATAAGGCATTCACATACATCGCCAAAATATATCGATCATTATTGATAATTACTCGTCACTTTAATTTCCTGCAACATCACAAAATTCGCAATATCTCAAAATATGCAACAAGTCAAAACATCGCCAATTTACGGATACCGAATCAATTCCGAACTCACCTAAATTATATTACTCGGTTAATTAATTCCCGGGTCTGTTATTAATTTTAGTTCGGTCACTGATGTGCTCAAAAGTGCCACTCTGCTACATTTAATAAAGGGTTAAATACCTTTTACCCCCTGCCAAAGTAGCGAGTTTCGGTTTTCCCCCTTATTAAAAAAAAATTTAGCCTTTGCCCCTTAACAAAAAAAGATTCCATAAAAATACAAAAAAAAGGAAATTGTCATGGCCAGGAATTGAACCATTCACCTAAGGGTGAGTAAGCACCCTTCAAACCACCGAACTACACATCATTACTTGTTGAAAATGTGGAACGATATCAATATGTAGCATATTTTCTACCTTTTTTTTTTTTCAATAATAGTATATATTAATATTTATAATGTATTACTTTATTTATTTATTTATTTATTTATTTATCATTAATGTTTATATATTACTTTATTTATTTACTTTATATATTTATTATTAATATTATTTATTTATTTATTTATTTATTTATTTATTTATTTATTTATGTATTATTAATATTATTAATATGTTTATTAGTATTTATATATTATTTAATTTATATTTATATATTATTTATTTATTTATTATTAATGTTTATATATTATTTTATTTATTTACTTTATTTATTTGTTATTAATATTATTAATATGTTTATTAATATTTATATTTTATTTAATTTATATTTTTATTTATTTATTATTAATGTTTATATATTATTTTATTTATTTATTTACTTTATTTATTATTAATATTATTTATTTAAAATACGTAATTAAATACGTAATTATATATATGTTTATTTATTTATTTATTTACTTTATTTATTTATTATTAATATTATTTTATTTATTTATTTATTTATTTATTATTAATATTATTTATTTATTTATTTATTTATTTATTATTAATATCAGTTATTTATAATGTAAATTAATTAATTAAATTAAATAATGTAAATATAAATAAAATAAATAAAATAATGTAAATTAAAATAAAATAAATAAATAAATTAAATTAAATAGTGTAAATAATGTATTTTGAAATAAATAAATAAATAAATAATGTAAATTAAAATAAAATCAATAAATAAATTAAATTAAATAGTGTAAATAATGTATTTTGAAATAAATAAATAAATTTATAATGTAAATCAAAATAAAATAAATAAATTAGTGTAAATAATTTTAAAATAAATAAATAAATTAATAATGTAAATTAAAATAAAATAAACAAATTAAATTTCATAATTTAATAAATTTAATAAAATAATGTAAATAATGCATTTTAAAATAAATAAACAAATTATCAATGTAAATTAAATAAATAAATTAGTAAATAATGTAATAAATAATGTAATAAGAAAAGCAAAATAAATAAATAAACATATATAACATATAAACTAATATTCAATCATAAGCATCACACAATATGTAATATATATTAAGCATCCTTTGTAATTTAAACAAACAAACATAATGGTTGGAGTGGGTGCATGTGTGTTCATTAACCCATGGTGAAGGTGTTTGAAACCTGGTTTTGACAATTTATTTTTCAAGTTTTTCTAAGCCAGCCAAGCCAGCGTGTCACTCATGCCATCTCATCTAGAAGATTCTGTCCACATAGACAAATGCCAAGGAATCTTCCTCCATAAGGTTAAGCGTTGTGGAATCTTTTTGTTAAGGGGCAAAGGCTAAATTTTTTTTTAATAAGGGGGAAAACCGAAACTCACTACTTTGGCAGGGGATAAAATGGTATTAACTCTTTAATAAATTGTTCTCCTATTGCCATAAAATTTGGTTCTGCTAAATACTAACACTATTGTTGCTATAAAGCTAGTTTGCTAAATGCTAAAGCTCTGTTGCTTATGTTACTAGATTATTCATTTTATTCAACTACTAGTAATACATTCCACTAGTTTAATTGGATCTAATTTTATGTCTGCTATTACTTCTAAGTAGTACCTAATGTACTAAGTTCATATTATTATTATTATTATTATTATTATTATTATTATTATTATTATTATTATTATTATTATTATTATTATTATTATTATTATTATTATTATTATTATTATTATTATTATTATTATTATTATTATTATTATTATTATTATTATTATTATTATTATTATTATTATTATTATTATTATTATTATTATTATTATTATTATTATTATTATTATTATTATTATTATTATTATTATTATTATTATTATTATTATTATTATTATTATTATTATTATTATTATTATTATTATTATTATTATTATTATTATTATTATTATTATTATTATTATTATTATTATTATTATTATTATTATTATTATTATTATTATTATTATTATTATTATTATTATTATTATTATTATTATTATTATTATTATTATTATTATTATTATTATTATTATTATTATTATTATTATTATTATTATTATTATTATTATTATTATTATTATTATTATTATTATTATTATTATTATTATTATTATTATTATTATTATTATTATTATTATTATTATTATTATTATTATTATTATTATTATTATTATTATTATTATTATTATTATTATTATTATTATTATTATTATTATTATTATTATTATTATTATTATTATTATTATTATTATTATTATTATTATTATTATTATTATTATTATTATTATTATTATTATTATTATTATTATTATTATTATTATTATTTTTATTATTTTTATTATTTTAGCTAATGCAGCATGGTGGACAAGGGACACCGTCCCCTTTTGATGCCTACCGTCCCACTCCAAGACAACCAAAAAGGGGTGCCCACCCCCACTTCATGGAGCCCTCGTCCTAGCTTCATTTTCTTTTTTTCTTTTTTCTTTTATAACTGGGGGCGCCCATCCCATAGACAAGGACCCCCCGCCCTCACGTCTTGTTCCTCTCTCAGAGTCCATTATAATTTCAGTTTAAGTGTTATACACAACAAAATTTTCCAACATCACCGCAATTATTTTCAATCATCATCGATCACAGTTTTGGTTTCAATCAAATAATTGCAGAAGCACAAATTAAAAATAGTGGTAACAACATATTATTCACAACAAATTTTCAACACAGTGGCACACAAATACTCACATCTATATCAGAAAATTCAATCGACACATAGAGAAAATAAAAGTCCCCAAACCAACATACAATCTATCATGTCCCTATTTATAGAACAAGAACCCCACTCTTACCTTTGGATCGAAGGTTGCTCTAAATCGTTCCGATCAAAAATCCCCAAATATCCTTCTGCTCGGTAAATCTCACGTGTACTGGTTTCTCCTAATTTCTTCTTCTGCTACGTTCTATTTTCTTCAAAATTTTGTGTTATGATAATGAGTGTTCAAACTAGGGATGGCAATTTGGCCCATCTCCAGTGGGTACCCACAAAAATATCCATAATGGGTAGGGTAAAAACCCGCATAAATGGGTACGGGCACGGGCTCGGGTAATTACCCACTTAAATAAGCGGGTATGGGTGCGGGTATGGGCAACTTAGTACCCAGCCCGCCCCATACCCGCACAACATATATATTTATGTATTTTGATTTATATTATTGTATTAAAATAAATGTCTATCAATTTTCAAAAATACATCGATGTTAAACCATTACATATGTAACATAAATGTTTGTTTATTTCATAATTTAACAATAAGTTTTTGGAAAATATTTAAATGATACTAAAAACTTAAAATGATATGATATTTTATAGTTGATATACTTATTTTTTATTAGAAATGCGGGTAACGGGTACGAGTATGGGTACATACATACCCAGAGGGCACAGGTACGGGTGCTAAAGTTGTTACCCAAACGGGTATGGGCTCGGGTACGAGGATTTTTTCTAACCGCGGGTATGAGGATGGGTACTATAGTACCCTACCCATACCCTGCCCATTGCCATCCCTAGTTCAAACCTAAGGTATACCTCACTAATTCCACTTTAGGCCAATTAATTCACACGGGCAACACAGCACTCAGCCCAAATAAATTTTATTTTATTAAAACTTCCTATGTACTTATCACCTCAAATTTTACGGTCTAATTTTATTTGCTCTGAAAATTCCCAAAATAATACTCGACACTCTAATAATATTTCTAATGCTAAAAATATTAAAATTTTTGATTAATTAACGATTCGCTATCCCGAACTAATACCGACTAAATCGTTCCAAAATTCGAAATTAAACGAATAATCGAATTTCTGGGCGTTACATACATCATTCATTAGACAAAATATAAACACGAGAATAAATGACATCATTTATCAAGTTTCACAATAAATTGTTAACATTGCTACTCCATGATTCATAATTAGATTCAATAAGCTAGAGAGTTGAAGACTAAATGAACCAACTTTGGTGACATCTCACCTCCACAATCCAAAGAGTTCAAAGGACCCAAAGTCAAACACTCATCTTAACTCAAAGTCAATAAATCATTGCAAAGACGTGACCTTGATAGAGAAAATTTATCACAATATAATAAATATTTTTTACTACTTAAAATTCACATCTTAATATATTTTCATGGTTAATCTTGGGGGACATCCAATGAAGAATGATATATACAAATAGAATTATCTTCAATTTTGACATCTACATATGGCACGACGGACACGTGAAGCAGCCAGACAAATTGGTAAATCATAAGTTTCACCGTTCTACAATGTTTTATAGGAGATCAACACTACTATAAAAAACACATTTAACCTCGGTTACAGAAGCGAGGTAACAAAGAGCGTCATGAAAACTATCATTTTACTCCTCAGATTTTAAATAACCGAAGGGTAAAGTTATGTTCAAGAGTTCGATCCCCAACATCTACATTCTTATTAACTTTCGGTGTTGTGTAAAACTAAGGTAATAACTCAATGTTTTAACCTTAGTTTTAAGTTAAAATCGAGGGGATAAGATTTTATTTCAATATTTTCGTTTGCACCAGTATTATAGAATCATAACATGGAATATAGAACCATATTTTTACAGAATCCTGAAATAGAAACATTGTACATTTGACCAAGTTCTCAAATAGAAACATTGTAACATAAATATTCATTGTTTACACCAAATACAAACAAAAAATGACACAGACTTTATAATTTTATAATAAAACAAATGATTAACTAACAAAAGCAATAACCAAAATAAAAAGTTGTGTAGGCTGTCCAACAAGATTTGTCATTGGTCGCTAAGCACCTATAATTTGAACAACATTTGAAACCAATTAGGATAATTGTTGTGAAAAACGATGTCAAGAACAAAATATATTATGAATTAGGGAAGATGAGAAGAACACAAGAATTGGTTATAACTGCTATTCTTTTACTTTCTCTTAAAACAAGATTACAAGTTTACAAGAATAACAAATAACCTCTCTCACCCTAAATTAGGATTTGCAGCTTAGCAATGATGAGAGACTAGTATGCTATTTATAATAAAACCTAATATACTAACTAATGGGCTTTTTCCACAAGGCCCGTTACACAAGCCAACTTAATAAACAAGCTAACTTAAAAAATTAGGGTTTAAACACTAAAATCTAATTTAACATGCTAACAACCCTATCATCTTCGACACAAGCATGTGAACAATCTTCGACTTCATGCTTAATACTGTCGAACCAAGAAGCTACCCTTCGACCATACTAGAGTTTGATCCAATATCTCACAAATCTCCACCTTGGACCTAACTCTACAACGTCAAGGGAACAACTAGCTTTCTACATGCAGCTTTATCAACTGCATACAGTGGAAAAACATGGAACTTGGCAATGTCTTGGTGATCATATCAGCAGCATTGTCCTCAGTCGAAACCTTCAGCACTTGGACTTCTCCACGCTCTATTACTTCTCTGACAAAATGCAGCCTCACATCAATGTGCTTAGTTCGCTTATGATAGGCTGAATTCTTAGACATGTGTATTGCACTTTGACTATCACATTTAACAGTGATACCTCGACCTTGAAGTTTCAGCTCCTTTGCAAAACCTTCAAGCCACAATGCTTCTTTCACAACTTCAGTTAGGGCAATATACTCCGCTTCAGTGGTTGATAGAGCAACAACCTTCTGAAGTGTTGCTTTCCAACTAATTGCAGTGCCAAACATAGTGAAAACATATCTAGAAATAGATTTTCTGGAATCCATACAACCTGCATAATCAGAGTCGACATATCCTTCGATTAATGCTTTATTATCTTCACCCAAGGCTCCACCATAAATTAGGACTCTGTTCAGAGACCCATTTATGTACCTTAAAATCCACTTCAATGCTTGCCAGTGAGCCTTTCTAGGATTTGCCATGTACCTGCTTACAAGACTTACTGCATATGCTATGTCGGGTCTAGTACAGACCATAGCATACATCAAAGAACCAACTATATTAGCATATGGGATGCTATTTATATAGGCTCTTTCGACATCAGTACTGGGACACTGATCAATACTCAACTTGAATTGAGGCTTTGTTAGAGTCACAACTGGCTTCGAATTTGACATACCAAACTTTTCAAGAATCTTCCATAGATATGCCTCTTGAGATAAGCATAACTTTGACTTCTTTCGATCTCTTCGAATGTCAATTCCAAGAATCCTGGAAGCAGCTCCCAGATCCTTCATATTGAACTCCTTATTGAGTTCAGCCTTCACCCTCATCACATCTTCAACATTGTTGCTTGCTATGAGAATATCCACATAAAGCAACAAAATAACAAATGAATTACCAGATCGAAATCTGAAGTAAACACAGTGGTCGATTTGATTTCTAATGAAACTTATGCGTGCCATGAACTTGTCAAATCTCCTATTCCACTGTCGAGGAGATTGTTTTAGCCCATACAAAGATCTCTTTAGCTTGCACACATAATCTTCCTTCCCCTTTTCGACATACCCTTCAGGTTGCCTCATCAGGATCGTTTCATCTAGATCACCATACAAGAACGCAGTCTTCACATCCATCTGTTCCAATTCAAGATCGAATTGTGCCACCATGGCAAGCAACATTCGAATGGACCTATGCTTCACAACAGGAGAAAACACATCATTGAAGTCAACACCTTCTTTCTGAGTGAAACCCCTTGCAACTAACCTTGTCTTGTATCTTTTCGACGTCACTCATTCAATTCCTTCCTTAACTTTGAAAATCCATTTACAGCTGACTAACCTTGCCCTAGCAGGTTTCTTGATCAGTTCCCAAGTATGATTATCATGAAGAGATTTCATCTCATCACCCATGGCCTTCAGCCATTCAGTATTATTTCGACTCCTCATAACTTCCTTGTAGTCTCTAGGTTCTTCATCTAGAACCTCACTTGCAGAGATTAAGGCATAAGCTATAAGATCTGCATACCCAAGTCTCTGAGGTGCCTTGATGACTCTTCTCGACCTATCTCTCGACAATAGGTAGTCATCGATCATTTCCTCAACTTTATCAGCATCTTCTGCTTCTTCTTCGACTTCATCGGGGATATGCAATTCAGCATCAACATGCTCTACCTCAACAGGAATCTCTACCTGTTCCAGCTCTTCGTCAGATGTTTCTGCATTTTAACCAACATCATCAGTTTTCTTAAAAGCCATTTCAGATTCATTGAAAACTACATCTCGACTGGTGATACACCTCCTGTGACCTGGCTCTAGGCACCATAGCCTATAAGATTTGACTCCTTCAGGGTATCCCATGAACATGCATTTAAGAGCTCTAGGTTCGACCTTGTCTTGCCTAATGTGAGCATAGGCTACGCAGCCAAATACTCTCAGTTTGTCGAGATCTGGTGGATGTCCCGACCAAAATTCTTCAGGTGTCTTCATATCTAACGCTGTTGAAGGACATCTGTTTATCAGATATGTTAATGTCGAAACAGCCTCAGCCCAGAACACCTTCTTTAACCCCGCACTAGTCAACATGCATCTAACTCTCTCCAAAATAGTTCTATTAAACCTTTCAGCCAAACCATTTTTCTGTGGAGTACCTGCAGTAGTTTTGTGCCTTGCAATACCAGAGTCAGCACAAAAGCTATCGAACGCCTCATTGCAAAATTCAAGGCCATTATCGGTTCTCCACCTCTTGACCTTCCTGCCAGTCTGATTTTCTACCAGAGTCTTCCAACTTTTGAAATTCTCAAAAGTTTCATCCTTAGTCTTCTGGATGAATATCCATAACTCTCTGGAATAGTCATCAACTATGGATAGAAAATATCTTGCTCCTGAATGTGATGGACATCTTGCAGGCCCCTAAAGATCAGCATGGATTTAATCAAGGGATCCATGTGTTCTTTGTTTGCCTTTGTTGAACTTCACTCTACAAGATTTCCCAAGTACATAGGGTTCACAAAACTTCAGTTTTTCGACTTTGTCTCCACCAAGCAGATTTTGTTTCCCTAATTCAACCATACCCCTTTCACTGACATGGCCCAATCTCATGTGCCAGATTTCTATCTTCGACAAAGGTTTCGTGGATGCAACATTTGTCGAACCACTTACAACTTCAGCCTCAAGGGTATAAAAGCCTTGTTTCTTCACGCCTCTCAAGACTTCCTTCGACCCCTTCATGACTCTTAGGATACTTTTCTCTCCTTGGAAAACATATCCTTTCTTGTCGAATTCACCAAGAGAAAGTAGATTTCTCTTCAAATTAGGAACATACCTGACTTCATTCAACAACCTTATCGACTCATCATGGAGCTTGAATCTCACATATCCAACACCTACAATTTTGCAAGCCTTGTTGTTTCCCAGCAATCCTGATCCACCATCTTGATCACATAATTCCTCGAACAAGTCTTTGTTTAGAGTCATGTGCCAAGTGCAACCTGAATCCATAATCCACTCTCTTCTCGAGTCACTGCTTGAAACCACAAGAACATCAGATGATTCAAAATTATCTTGAACAATGACTGCATTGCCATTATCCTTACCTCCATGATCTTTCAGGCGTTCAGGGCACACCTTTCTCGTGTGATCCTCCTTCTTACAATGATCGCATCGAATACCAGATGCTTCGCCACTATAAGACTTCGATTGGCTTTTGCCCTTCTTCTTGTCGAACTTACCATCCTTTCGCAAGAATTTTCCTTAACGGCCAAACCTTCACCAACAGTCGAAGGTTTATGCTCCTTTCGTTCGTTCAAGTCCTTTGAATACAGGGCTGATTGAACTTCTTCTAAGGATAGAGACTCCCTTCCATACAAGAAAGTTTCTTTGAAGTGAGCATGTGATCGAGGCAAAGCACACAATAGTAACAGTGCTTGATCTTCATCATCGATCTTCACATCAATATTGTCAAGATCAAGAATCAGCTTGTAGAACATATCCAACTGCTCAGCCAACACTTTGTCTTCAATCATCTTGAATGAATACAAAGCTTGCTTCAGGTAGAGTCGATTTACCAGCGATTTGGTCATATACAAACTTTCAAGTTTCACCCATAACCCTGATGTCGTCGTCTCCTTTAATACCTGCCAGAGAACCTTATCACCAAGGCTCAACAAAATTGCGCTTTGTGCTTTCTCGATCATATTCGTCTTCTCCGTTGCCGTCAATTCTGCATTCATGGCTGCCTCTCCCTTCAATGCTTCCAAGCAACCCTGCTTGACCAGTAGGGCTTTCATCTTCAAGTGCCACAGACCGAAATCATTCACTCCGGTGAACTTTTCAATCTTATACTTTGTTGAAGGCATCTTCTCCACGCTTACCACACCAATTTGTTGTGAAAAACGATGTCAAGAACAAAATATAATAGAAATTAGGAAAGATAAGAAGAATACAAGAATTGGTTACAACTGCTATTCTTTTACTTTCTCTTAAAACAAGATTACAAGTTTACAAGAATAACAAATAACCTCTCTCACTCTAAATTAGGATTTGCAGCTTAGTAATGGTGAGATACTAGTATGCTATTTATAATAAAACCTAACATACTAACTAATGGGCTTTTTCCACAAGGCCCATTACACAAGCCAACTTAATAAACAAGCTAACTTAACAAATTAGGGTTTAAACACTAAAACCTAATTTAACATGCTAACAACCCTAGCATCTTCAACACAAGCATGTGAACAACCTTTGACTTCATGCTTAATCCTGTCGAATCAATAAGCTACCCTTCAATCATACTAGAGTTCGATCCAACATCTCACATTCTTCCTATCTACTAAATTCTTTTAAATGCTACTTTAAGAATTTCAATTTCAAAAACATTTAGAGTGTTCTAGAAACTAAAACAAGCTTTTGATTTCAAAGACTTAATCTTTTGTAGAGATTATACATACGGAAGTATTATCTTGTTACCATCATACACTGTCTGCATGACACGTATTTTAATTAAATAGTATACTTATGCACTCAAACATCAATAGAATAACAATAATATACGTCAATGCTAACCAGCATGATCTGAAAATTAAATATGTCACTACATACATACACAGAATCGTATTAATATCTTTTTTTTAGCAGTTATATTTTTATAAAATAATAATACAGTAGACAATTACTCATTATTTTAAGTATTTAATCTGTTGCAAGGTTTATTTATTTCTTTCTAGTAAAACTATATGTGCTTTTACAGACACAAAAACAATAAAACTGTGTTCCCCAATTTTTTATATATATCATAGACATTTCTGGAAAGAGAAAAGATTCTTTCAAAATCATTTGGCTTAGACAAATAAAATAAACATACATATCATAGCAAGTTCCTTTCGAACTCATTTGGTGTAGGTAGTACTCTCTTATTCCATTCACACTAAAATTAAAATTAAAATTATTTTATCTCGGAGTTCAACTCAGTAGATAGTTATGCAGAGACATCAGATATAAAAGATATAGATTTGAACCAACGACATCTTATTTATTAGGATGAATTCTAGCCAATAAATTATTTGACAAAAATTATTCCGATCATATTAGTTTTTAATTAAGAATAACTAACCATTAATTATCCATCATGCCAAAGTTCTATATATATTCCAATATTTAGATCACTCACTCACCATATGTTACAACTTTCATCCAAAATACACACACAATGGATTTTTATCCAGAGACACTTGCACACATTAACAATGGCTTTGAGCTACACGATTTCATTGAAGATCCAAACTTTAATCAATTCATCAACTTGATTCGTGGGGAAGAAAATGAAGATACGACTACTATGTGTAACTTCAATTCTGACCTAATCATGAATCAAAGCTTTGTTGATAACTCATTCCTTTCATTTCCTACAAACACATTTGATCACTCCAATAATAATTTTGTCACCCCTTTTGATCCAACTTCTTCACTTGGCTCTTTCTCTTGTTTTGATGGAGAAGCTAAGGGTGAAATAAGAGAAGAAAATGATAATGATGATGATGATGATAATTATTCTTCTCCAACAACAACTACAAGTGGTGATACTAAGCCAAGGTTGAAAACGGATAGGTCCAAGACTTTGGAATCTGAGAGGAGGAGGCGCGGTCGAATGAAGGATAAGCTCTATGCATTGCGATCTTTGGTTCCCAATATATCAAAGGTAAGTTTACCGTCTTAAAATTTGCGTTGAGTCTAACCCTAATTGAAGAAACTTGTTATAAGATGAAGATTGCTTCCATTTATAACAGATATTCAATGATTTTACGTCATGATTACGATAATATTGTGGTAAAATACAGATATATACAGTCTATGTAACTATAATTGTGGTTGCACCTAAAATCTTTGTACTATTTTGCAGACCACAATTTAAAACCATATTATTACTGATCAGAACTTAACTGATATTATATTTATTTATATGTATATAGATGGATAAGGCTTCTATAATTGGAGATGCTGTTTCATATATGCAAGAACTTCAATCACAAGCCAAGAAGCTTAAGGCTGAGGTTTCAGGACTTGAAGCATCCTTAGCAGCATCCAAATCTCATCAAGGATCAATTGAAAACCACAAAAAGATTCAATTCAATGATAACACTAGTTCAATATGCAAGAAAATTGTCCAGGTATATGTTTCATAAAAATCTCATTAGCTCTATAAAATGCTCAAATTACATAATTAGTAACAATGTTTTTGAATGTGGTTTTGTGTAGATGGATATGTTTCAAGTGGATGAAAGAGGGTTTTATGTTAAAATAGTATGCAACAAAGGAGAAAGAGTGGCTGCTTCATTGTACAAGTCTCTTGAATCTTTGAGAGATTTCAATGTTCAAAATTCAAATTTGGCCACAGCTTCTGACAAATTTCTACTTACATTTTCATTTAATGTAAGCTATATATCCTTTTCTTTCCTAGTTAATTATCATATCTTATATTCTATTTAATTATAAAGTTAAATATGATTTTAGTAATAATTTATTCAAATTTTGTTTTTAGTCATTGGATCTACATGCTAATTTTATTATTTATATTTTTATTTGTGTTCTGATATATTAATTTGTGTATTATATTGAAATCAGGTAAAAAACTCAGAGCCAATAATCAACCTGCCCAATTTAAAGCTATGGGTGATTGGAGCTTTTCTAAATCAAGGCTTTGAATTCTTACCTTCTTTTTAATCTTGATAACTAATGTAATGTTTTAATCTAATTCAGGATGTTTTAGATGGATTATTATGAGGCATAGAATTCTATAATATTTATGCTTTTGGTTGGAGGTTAACTATTGTCTCTTTGTCTTTTATTTATGTAGCATCTTTTTTATTAATATCTTATTTTTAAATCTTTGTTTTGTATTTTTAGTTCTTAACATGTGTCGGGCATTTGTTAGCATTATCTTTTTTTAAAAAATAATTATTATTATTAGTTTTTTTTCCTTCTTGTGATGAGTTAAAGTTCTTATCTATTTTCTATTTAAATTAATTTTAATACCCTTCCAAGACTTGTATAACAATTATTACAATTGTTGTCTCAAATATAATAAAAATAAATTGCCACTTTTTTATTGATGTAAAAAAGTCAGCACATCCATGCTTATCAATTACTAATTTGAAAGATGTGTCCACGATTAAAAAATTTAAAAATAGAAATTTTTCTGTTAAGAAAAAACTTAATAAAATTTGATCTTGGAAGTATCTAATAAATTTTAGGGTTAAATATACAAAACCCCGCTGTAATATAGGCGAAATTCGCTTTTTCCCCTGTAAAATTTTTTTTCAAACACCCCCTTGAAATATAAAAATACTATGTCTTTTGCCCCCTAAGTGTAAAGTTTACCCCCTGTAATATTTTTTTGTTTGATTCCCCCCCCCCCCCCCCCCCCCCCCCCCCCCCAGATTTGGTGTTTAAATTACACGCTTAGGGGGGTAATCCAAACAAAAAAATATTACAGGGGGGAAACGAAAAAAAAAAATATTACCAGGGGGTAAAGCGAATTTCGCCTATATTACAGGGGTGAAAAGTAGTATTAACCCTAAATTTTATAAGTTTTTAATAGTTTAAACTCTCGAATTCCCTTATACAAGAAAACTGAAACTTCAACCAAATAATGAACAATAAGTAATAAATACAAACTTGTGCCCATGATAAAAAATTTAAAAATAGAAATTATGTGTTGAAAAAAAAAACTTAAGAGTTTAGTCATGTCTCCAAGATTTAGTCTTGAGAGTATCCAATAAATCTTTAGAGCTTTTAATAGTTTGAACTCTGGAAGCCTCTTATACAAAGAAAATGAAGTTTCAGGCTAACTTTCAACCAAACAATGAACAATATAGAGAAGCGGTTAGTCTTCTTTCCAAAATGCGAATTGAAGCAGTTTGTCTTCTTTCCAAACTGCTACTTGAAATGGTTAGTCTCCAAGCTAAATCGAGATTTTCCACAACCTTATCTCTAACCAAAGCGAGCTTTTGAACCAGGTTGAACTCACGATTCAGACTATGGTTTAATCAGGCTTACCAAAAATCAATATGAGATTTTGAATCGGGCTAATCTTGAAACAAGGAGAGATTTTAAACTAGGCTTAGCTCATAAACCTAATGATATTTTGAACTGGAATAATGATCTCGAACCGAAGTAAATTTTTAAACTAACTGACCTTACGAACCGAGGACTTAAAACCCCAAACCCAAATCTTTTAACCGGGTTGGGCTTTAAACCCAAAAAATATCTCTTATGGATAAATTATTCTACCAATACAAAATATTTCTTAAGGAATTTATAACAATATTCTTTCTCGAAGCACTATGGTTAAAAATATGGGAGAAAAAATTGAAAAGTATTTTAGAGAGAGTGTGAGGTGTGAGATAGAAGGTTCACATTTTTGGATACAAAAATGTGAAAGGAGGGGCTTCTATTTATAGGCTAGAGGATGACACAAAAATGTAAAATTTTGAGGCCAAGTTTAATATGCCAATCGATGCATATTGCTCCAATCGATTAGAAGACCTAAAAATAAATGTTTAGAAAGTTTTAAAATGAAATAATGGATATAGAGTCATTGACATTCATTAAGACAATGTGTGAAACGTTTAAGGATAATTTTTGTACTAACCCATTCAATTAGGTATAGGTGCCAATCGATTGACTAGTTCAAATTTTATCCAAAATCATTTAGACAGTTCTTGATTCAATCGACATGACTCCAAACCACTTTTAGGAACATTTGTGTAAGAAAAATAAGTTTTTAAACTTGTTTTAGTGTGTGTATAATTTATCCATATAACTTTATGAAAAAACCCTTGAAATTTAATTTTAGAAAATCCAATCATACGGATATTTTCTTGAATTCTTCTTTGAGATGAGGCTTGAGATTTATTCAAGTTTCTGTGCCATCATTAGAGGGTCTTTGTAGTGATTATCAAAATCTAGTTTAGTCTGCTTGCGTTTTTAATAGCTTCTTATGTTTGAATTTTGGTTGCATCATCAATAACATATTTATCAATAAGAGCATGTTGTCGAGGGTTTCCTTGACCTGTAAAACATGGTTCAATAGAAGTTGCGGTAGAAAAGCTTAACGAAGTAGATGTCAAAGTAACTGATGGGCCAGTAGAAGTTCATCTTGATATGGTTGATTCGACTATTGTAGCTCAAAAGGTCAGCAGTATAATTGTTAATGGTTGCTGGGATTTTTCCAAGTCCATCACTTACATCCCTTCTACTATTCAGGCACAGATTACTTCTTGTCATATTCCTTTTGATCTTCGTGCGGATTAAAAGGTTTGGATGCATTCTCCGAATGGTGAATTCTCTTCTAAAATTGGTTATGATTTTAAGAGGTCAAAAGGTTTTCGTAAGAATTGGTGGAGTTGGATTTGGTCTAAGTCAATTCCCCTTTAAAATCTTGCTTGGTGTGGAAGCATCTCCATTATAAGGTATCTACGGATGAGCAATGGAAACGTTGAAACTTTGCTTTTCCCTCTCGGTGTAATATTTGCAAGGAGGCTGAAGAATCTACGCATCATTTGTTTTTTGATTGTAACTTTGCTACTGATTTGTGGCGCTGGTTAGGAGAAAAGTTTAAGTTCCATGGCCGTATCCTTGGCTGGCCTGATGTTGAAAGCCTCCTTAATCGTTGTGGTATGGGTCTGCACCAAATCACTTTCATCGCTACCATTACGTTTGTTCTAAACGCCATCTGGTCTGCTCGAAACAAGGTGAGATTTCATAATTTAAGCTTCAGTATTTCTTCTTCAATTTCTACTATCATGGAGGCTATTACTCTTGCTGCTAGCTCTGCAGATGCCTAATATCTGGATATGCAGGGGTTTGAAGTCCTTAAGGGTTTTAGGGTGGTTATCCGGTCCCCCTAAACCACCGAACATAATCGAGGTCTTTTGGAAACCTCCTCCTAGAAATTGGATCCAAATAAATTGTGATGGGGCTGCAATTCCCTCTTTCTCTGCTTGTGGTGGAATTGCGCGGAATAGTGATGGAGGATTTTTGGGTTCTTTTGCTGTTGGTTTGGGTATGACCAACTCCCTCATTTCCGAACTCTCCGGTGCAATGGTTGCAATTAAGTTCGCCCATGAGAAAAATTGGCATAACCTTTGGTTGGTAACGAATTTTGTAACACCCGTAATATTTTAATTTTAATTTAATTTGGAAATTGAATTAATAATTAGAATTATTATGAGTTTTATGAAAATAAGTGGAGAAGGATGGTTTATGGCATTTGGGCCATGTGAAAATATGTAGTAAAGCCCATTACTAAATTAAAATATTATTTTCATAAAATAATAGGGAATCGGGAAAGAAAGAGCATAACGTGAAAGAAGAGCTGAAGGTTTGGAACACGAAGAACGTAAAGAGGAACAGAAGAGGGAGAGACCAATCAAGAACTCTTGGCTAAGGTAAGGGGGACTCTCCGGTTAGCATATATTATCGTATTCTTAGATAATAATATTGATTAGGGATGTTGTTGAGTCAATTGGATTGTATGTTAGGTTAGGGATGTTATAATTGATGAAATTGCATGAATTGTTGGATTAATAATGTGTTGTTTTGATGTATGATGATGTATAGTGATGTGGTTTGTGATTGTATGACTGTGAATGGTGTTTAGAGTCGATTTTGGGGCTTGGGTGTGTGAAATCGCAAGTCTGTCGCAAACCTGAGAATTTATGAAATCGCAGGTCCGCTAAGCGGAGGGGTGTCCGCTAAATGGAGGACCTGACCTAGCTAGTTTCTGTGCTGGGTCGCTAGTGGTCTGCTGAGCGGAGGTCTAAAGGAAGTTCACTTCTGCCTCACGTTGCTAGTGGTCCGCTGAGCGGACCTTGCTGTGCAGAAATTTGTCCAAACTTGAAAATAACGTATCTTTTGAACCGTTGGTCTGTTTTTAGTGCCATTTAGAATACGGTGAACCTCATGAGAAACCTATGTGTATAAATGATGAGATGAGGTGTAACTCGAATTATTTTGAAACATGATTTATTTCTTGACGAATGATGTATTATACATATATGTGATGAGATATGTTAATTACATGCTATATTTGAAGTAATATTCGTGTGATGACTTATTCATGGTATGATGATGATAATTTGATGATGTTTGAATGATGCTAATATATATTTAAACATACTTGATGATGATGACGATGGTATAGTATGTTATATATGTTTGCATTCATTCATAATCATTTGTTGAGACTGTATCCATGATGATGTGTTGGATCAGTGAAGGGCATGATTCCCATTATGTGGAATCTATGCCGACAGGGCCGTATCTTAACGATGTTGGATCGGTCGGTGGGTCATTCCCATTGACGATGTTTGGTACCACATGCATAATGTCAGTCATTAAATATGCATATTTTCATAACATGATTTAATGTGTTTCAGTGTTATGAATTGATGATGTGCTAGTTGTGTGTTATGTTGAATTGTCTGGATATACTATGATTGGGTGAATGATATAACTATGATATGTTATTATTTACGATTGCAATAATATTTGTTAATTGCAATGAGACTCACCCTTACACTATATTTTTCAGATTGAGGATAGCGGCTTCGACTTGGTGAGGATTAGCTCATGAGTCTTCGTTTAGTTAAGTGTCATGCTCTGATAGGTGTAACACCGGGGAACGTTTTGAAATTAATTTAATAACTCTGTTTTGTTTGAAGTAAATTTTGAGGATTGATGGTATTTGATGATGAAATGTTATTTGATAATTTATCCCGCTGTGTAAACATGAGATTGATGAGTTATGAAAGGATATTTCCTTGGTAAATGCATGACAGTGACAGATAATTGTTTATTTTATTATCAATTGTGGCACCCTTGGTTGCATGTACTCTGATTTAATTATTAATTGCCGCGGGGGTTTAGAAGGGTGTTACAAATTTGATGGCCGTAGTCAAGGCGTTTAAGCCTCCTTTTTTGGTGCCTAGGAATATTAGGAATAGATGGGTGAATTGTATGAACATAATCTCTAATTGGAATTTTTTTGTCTCTCATATTTTTAAGGAGGGTAATAGTTGTGCTGATGCACTTTCTAACATAGGGCTAAATCTCTCTGACTCTTCGTATTTTGATTCTATCCATGTTTGTTTAAGGGCATATTTTGTAAAGAATCGGCTTAGATTGCCATTCTTTAGGTTTGTTTCTTCATGATAGGGTTTTGGTGAATGTCCCCCCTATCCATTTTGTATCAATTTTCTTTCTTCTATATAAACCATCATTAAAAAAAGGAAAGAGAGGTTATTAGCATTTGATAAGGTGTGGAAGAATTTACAAAATAGGGAGAGTTTTTTTAGACAAAAATCGAGATGCAAATGGCTAAAGGAGGGAGACTCAAATTCAAAGTTTTTCACAACTCAAGGAAGAGTATATTTTTCAAAAGTAGGATCAAGCCTCTCAATACGTCCATGGGGAGAGTCGAGCAAGTTGAAGAGGTTAAATTGGAAATAAGGAATCACTTTGGGCAACAATTTAAATAGAGCAATTTTAACAAGCCTAAACTTGAAGGAGTGCAGTTAGTTCTTTAACTAAGGATGACACAAATTTACTTTAGGGCATTTTCTTGTATGAGGAAATTAAATAAGTGGTTTGGCTCAATGATGGTGAAAACCATAGGCAGTTCTTGGGCCCCGCCAGGCCGGGCACATGCCCAGGCTCTGGCCCAATTATTTTTTGAATTTGGCCTAAAAGTGTTCAAAAAAAAAAAGAAAGCAAAAAAATCAAAGGAAAAAAGAGGGGTAACAGAATCGGGAAAAAGAAACCGCAACTCTCCATCTTCTCCGCAGCTTTTCGTGTTTTCCCTATGTCGGCATGCTTTCGCAGCTCCCCGTCTCCTCCCTCTGTCCGTCACACCTCCGCTGTAACACCCTAATTTACCTCGGCGAGTAATAATAAAATAGAGTAAAAAATTTCATTTACGTTATTCATCACAAAACTAGGATGTCACGTTCTTCATAACATAAGCATTTGCTCCCAATGATTAACAGATACAAAACACATTTAAGTCGGATGAACCGATCAAAATAACATCATATATCTAAACATTAAATAAATTCAAACCAAAGATCACCATAGTTCAGGGATTGTCATTGGATTATTTTCAATTTTTCCCAGAATTTTAGATGGAGAGAAACAATTTTAAAGCATTTAAAACAATAGAGAAATGAATAAAATTATTAAAAAATATCAAATGACAAAATAAAATTTTGGAAAAATATTCATAAAATGAGAAATAATTAAAAATATTTTTGTGTAATTTTTTTAATAATTTTTGGAATTAAAATGAAGGAGATAAGATTTTTTTAAAGATAAATCAAATAAAAGAAATTAAAATAAAATCAAGAAAAAGCTTGGAGCATTGGATCTCAGTTTATTAATTAACGTTGCTAATCCAATGAATCTGGAAGCATTGAACACCATGAACCTTCACAGAAGCAACATACAAGACCCATTTTAAATCAACAAGTGAAATTAAAACAAATGGCATGGTTTCATTGGTTGAAGAGGACACGTAGGTCATCTTAAACCTCCAGCCACTCTGAAAATGGGGGAAACACGTTATTTTTCAAGAGGTAACAAAAAGAAACAAATGGTATCATCAAACTAGTCTCATGAAGACGATCTCAACCATGTCCTCGCAAAATTTTTTTTCAAACCAGAACTCAATCGATTTGAGAAAAACCATAAGATCTTTTCAAAAGAAAATTAAAAAACAGTCATAGTAAATGGGTCAAACAATCAAAATTAAGGATACAGTTAGCTTGAGCATGTTAAGGGGCTACATTGTGGTACCAAATTTCACTTGATTTAAAGCTTCCAACTACCTTAATGAACTAGGGTTAAAAGCTTCTGAAATTGGAGTTGGTATGAGCAATTGGAGGTGTCTCAGGATTTGATTCAAGTTTTTTTATCTTCATTGAAGATCAGGGGAGAGGATAAGAACGAAAAATTAGTTTGAAAGGTCTTCCAAAGGTGATTTCAAATTCTCATAATTTCAAGCTTTGGTGAGGTTTGGCAGGGTGTCTTTGGCTCTAAAAGTTTGCAAAATGAAGAGGGGGAGGTCCCTATTTATAGGAGGAATGAAATGGAATACTGAGGTGTGGTGAATGATAAGGATTTGAGTGAAATCGTGTGCACCCTGATAATGAGAAAAGTGTGACTTTCAATCTCTCAAATTCGCTCAATTTGTGTGTTTCATGTGCTAAACCCCTTCTGAAAACATGATAGACTTTATTAGAAGAAAAAAGACGTGTTAATTTGGCTTAACAACAAGTTTATTTGATTTAAAAATCTGATCATTGTGCAAACTTCATCTCTAAGTGACCATGTTCAAAGCTATGGGGTGATCGGTCACCATTTCTATTAAGTTATGTCTTTCATCCAGCACAAATTCATCATCTCGGTAACATATTCGGTTGTTTTATTGCTTTTTAAGTTAAGTTTATCATATTTATTAATTTATAGTATTGCATTGCATTTGGTTTAAAGTTTATGTCAAAAGATCTTCTTTATGCTTCGATTTGGTAGTGTTAGTGTTGCAGGCTGATGCATACGTTCAAAAGGACTAAAAGCTGGATGTTGGACGCTCCGGAAAGCCAAAAGTTGTAAAACCAGGATCAACACTGCCCGTGTTAATTAACACTGCCCGTGTTGATGGGCCTGCATTAAAGAAAAAAGCTACGTCAGTTAGTGAATCAACACGGGCACCCGTGTTAATCAACACGGCCCGTGTTGATAGGCCTGGGCAGAATTTCAACCTTACGTAAGTGAGTGAATCAACACGGGCACCCGTGTTAATCAACACGGCCCGTGTAGATGGATGCGGACAGAAACTTCACTTTTTGATCTGTTTTACTCTGTCTTGTATTAAGGGTATTTTGGATTTTTTGTGGACATTAAGACTGATGCTAATGCTATTTAAACAAGGTTTGTGGAAGGAGAGAGGGACTTTTGACAGATTGGAGAAAAGAATACAAGAGAAGATTGGAGAAAGCAAGGGTTTGGGAGAGAAGAATGTAACACCCCATATTTTCTAATTTTAATTTAATCGGAAATTAAATTATTATTTAGAATTATTTGGTATTTTGTTGAATTATTGGAGAATTATGGATTAAAGGCCATTGGGCTGGAATGGTGAGATTAGTAGTATGGGGGTGCTAAGTGAGTAAGCCCATTACTAATTATTTTATGTTTTCATAAAATAAAGGAAATAAGGAAAATTGGGAAAAAGGAAAAAAGAACGTGAAAAGCAGAGTAGAGGAGATGAGAGATTGGAAAAGTTGTTACGTGAAAGAGGAACAGAAGAGGAAGAGGGCTAATCAAGATCTTTGGCTAAGGTAAGGGGGGACTCTTCCGGTTAATATCTTTTATCGTATTATAGATAATAGGACTGATTTAGATGCATTGTTTGTGTCAATTGGTTATATGCTAGATTGGGGTTTTGGGATGATTTTGAGGGGAATTGTATGATTGTGCTGATCATGTATGGTGTTAATTAGATGATTTAAATGTATTATAATGTGTTATAATATGTGTTTGTTTCACTGTATGCGAAATCGGGTTGGAATGGGATTGGTTTGGTAACGATTTGGTGAAGGAAGGGCAAAATTGCAGGCTGTTTTCTGCGATTCAGAGTTCTGGAAATCGCCAGTTGGCGCCGCGTCCAGGAGTTGGCGCCGCGAACTGCTTGGAAGAAAGCCAGGAAGTTGTGTTGTGTTCAGTACGCGCCGCGAACCCTTGTTTGCGCCGCGAAGGCGTAGTTCCTATTCGTTCCGCGCCGCGAACTGAGTGTGGCGCCGCGTGCTGTTGGTTGTTGGCGACAGGCCGTTTTGAAAAGTTTTAAAGAGGTGTAACTTTTAAACCGTAAGCCGGATTTTGGATCCGTTTCGAGTATAGTGAAGCTAATCAAATAATTTATATAATAAAATGGTGTTTTGAGTTGTGACTCGATTTTATTTGGTTGTGGTGGTTTACGCTTATAGGTACGCTAACGAATGTTTTACCTGTATGATGTTGTGGTTGTAATTGGTGTTTGTTATACATATATTGTTGGTGTGAAATATGTATTTTATTATGGTTGAGAAATAGCATAATTGTGTGTGGCTATTGATTATTGTGTTGGTTGATGATTATGACATTTGGATGGTTTATGTGGATAATGAGCATGTTATGGTTGATACATGCATTCATAATCATTATGTGGCTGATCCTTGATGATGGTGGATCAGTGGTAGCTAATTCCCATTGTGTGGAATTAGTGAGTGGGTGTTGCCGTATCCTTGACGATGGTGGATCGGTGAGTTGGGTTATCCCAGATTTTGGTACCACATGCATATAGTTGCATTTGCATTAGGCTACTTGGATGATTATAACATGAATGGAAGATTGTCCAATGTTATAATATGTGATGATGGTGTAATTGTTATGATTTGTTTGGATGATTTATGGTGTTGTCTCTTGGTAATGTATTCTATTTGTTGTTGTGTGTTGATGAGTACTTCCTGACAATCTGAATATAATGAAATTGGATGAATAATGTGACTATGATGTGTTATTGTTTATGATTCAATAACATTTATTAATTGTGAATGAGACTCACCCTTACTGTTGATATTTTCAGATTGAGGATAGCGGCTTTTGGCTCGGTGAGGACTAGCTCATGAGTCAGTTTGTTTAGTATAGTGTCGGTGTAATGCTCTGATATTGTAACACTGGGGACACAATGTTTTGAGTTTTCAAAATTATAACTCTATTGTTTATTTTATTTGAAGTCTGATACATTAACGATGTAATGTTGACTTGATGATTTGATTCCGCTGTGTAAACATGATTTTTATCTAATGAGTTATAATTTCAGATGTTTCAGTGAATGCATGACATATGCCGAACGTGTGTTTTCTTTTATTTTTGAATTGTGCTTTGCATGTTTACTCTGATTTAATTTTGTTAATTGCCGTGGGGTATTAGAGGGGTGTTACAATAGTGGTATCAGAGCAGGTCGGTCCGTCCGGCCAATTGTCGAGTCAGTTGAGCTGTGCGACAGTTGTATATTGTCGGTGTTTTATTCCTTGGTACGCGACATGTGAGTGAATCACTGTCGGTACTTGGTTGTTTTGTTGCTGGTGTTGGATTGAAACAAGTGGGGGAGAAGCTTCACTTCTCGATTATGCATCATTTGTAAGATGATTGGTTCAGTAGGCTGTTGTTGGCAACAGTGGAAGCGTTGTTGGAGTTTGTTGTTTCCCGAAGTGAAGGTGACTTGGAATTAAGATTTAACTGGTAATTGAGTTGGAACATCTTGAAGGAAGATGGTTAGAGGTAATTGATAATTATTGTAGAAGAGGGAAATTAGGAAGTTGCAATGTGTCAGCTCTGCGGGTGTGCTACGAAGTTGTCAGTTGAGTAGCCTTGGGTCTTGGAAGAGGATCAGTTGCAAGTTTGCAAAGAGGATTGATGTCGTAAGGTTTCACAAATCGCACTTCGGCGATGGGATGTGCTGCTCAAGTTTTAAGAATGTTTGGAAGTAAAGAGATATGATAAGGGGTTGTTTGGAATGTAATCGAGTTGAAGAGAATGAGTTTTGGAGTGAGATATTCGTAAGAAAAACGCAGGAAAATTGCTGAATAGCTGCAGAACTTCGAAAATTCATAACTAGAGTTTTGGACATCCGATTTGAGTTCCGTTTGAAGCGTCGGAAAGCTAACGAGATGAACTTTGTTATAAAAATGGTTGCAGCAGCTTTAACATAATTAATTGTGACAGGATGACGTTGGAAGGAGGTGAAGTTGCAGTGACTCTTGTTCTTATAACTAGACTTGTTTATTGGTACTGCACGGAATGTCAGTGTCAGTGTTGAAGGGATTGAAGGAATAATTAGAAGGCTTGTTGAGAAGTAATTTTAAGAATTGAATTTACCAATTAAGGAGTTTTGGATATATCGTATAGAGTGTCGTTGCATGATGTCAGTGTTGCATTTTCGGACAACGATTGGAAAATTCATATCTTGAGTTTCGAGTGTCGGATTAATGTGCCGTTTGAGCCTACGAAGAGGTGAAATTATGTTCTACCTTATGGGAGAGTTATAAATACAGTAGGGTGATCCTATGAGGAGATATTTTAAAGTCGGTTACGGAAGTGTGAAACTTGTTGAATAAGAATGCCTACTATCGGGATTGTTTGAAACAAAATTGAGTGGAACATGTTGTTGATGAATAGGTTGATGAGATGTTCGATAATAAAGATGATTTGAGTGCCGATGGAATTTAGTGAGGAGTGAATTAGTAAGAAAGGTGAAATAAACTTTGGGAACAATTGAAGTCGTAATTATGTTGCCAAAGTAACGACAGGTATAAAAGAGGAATTATAGAGAATTTCTAACACCTGTTGATGTGAGGAAGACTTGTTGAGATTCCGAGTGGAATGATATTGGGATGTGAAAGACGTCACAGGATTGGGAGTCAAACCACGAGTTTTGAATGTTGTTGCGGTCTTTTGCCAAGATGAGGATTTTGATTTGGAACGGAATGAATAGTAATGTACGAGTATATTAGTGACTATGAAGTTTGGAAGTACTTAACAAGTGTGTGATGCTAAGTGACTATGAAGCGGATTGTGTGAAATGTTTGGACGTTGGTGTCTCACCGACAAGATCCAATAAGAGGGAAGTGTGCGAGTTGTAAAGACTCAAAGTGGATTGTTGATCTATGACGATGTTAATGAGTTTGAGTGCAAACTCGGAAAGGACACTATTATATAGTAACGACGGTTTATGCTTATATATGGTTGTCGGCTATCTAGTGACAAATTGAGGACTTGATCACCCTTAATCTCTTGTTGGTAGTAGACGGAAATCATATAAATGAGATGAACTTGTTTTGTTACCTTAATGGTATGAGATGTGATGAATACTAAGCCGTGAGAATAATCACTCACTATGTTGTGTGGACTTATGAAGAGGTGAATATGGAAGAGTGCGACATGATGGGCAAATGACTTAAGACGGGTAATCAGAGTCGCGCAGCGAAAGTACGATGTGGAGTAGTGTTATGAGTACTACTTATGGGAAGTAAGGAATTAATATGTCAGGAGCCTACATAGAGAATATGTATTGATCTATATGTTGGATTTAGAATCCAGTGGATGTAAGGATGTCGTGTCGGAGAATTATAAATCTTTCGAATAATTGTTGAGACGACGAATGTGTTATTATGGTTGTACGTGGTTAGCAAGTATGTATTTGGAAAAGTTAAGATGACGAGTTGATACTATATGATGCTATAATAATTCTGTTTCGTTGTTAAGGTGGTATTGTAGATTCCAGATATAATGAGGAATTATACTCTATGAAGGACGAAGTTGATTTGATTCTTAGTAGAGAGCGTGACTCAATTTGAGCTATTTTGTAAACGACAGTATATTGATGCTAATGAGTGTGACTATAATTACTTGTGTGTATACTCGTTCTGATGGTTGGAATGTTTTAATAGATGTAGTAACTCAGGAATTTGTTTTTGAGTACGAGTAAGTATTACCGAGTGGTAAATTGGTACCATGAATGATGAAGAATGATTCTTGAAACGAATGAGTAAAGAGAGTCGGAATCGGGTAAAACTCAGAAATCTATTTGGTATAGATGATTGTGATGAGTAGTCAGAGTAGTGCGGAAAAAGCGGAATGTAACGTGTTGGATAATTACTGGTGTGACTTAAGAGGAGTCATATAACTGGAATTCAATGGTGTAGGAATATGAGTATTGAGTTTCTTGAAGGAAGCGGTTGGTGAAAAGTGTAAGTATTACCTTATCGCTCAGATGGAAAAGCGTGTCTAAGGTTGGTATGTTTGGTAGAAGGGATCCATTACTGTATTGTTGATCAAGTGTGATCATACTATAAATTGTGTAATTGTATTACTCATTTGTTGAGCGTATTGTATAGGTTGTACCTCAATGTTCTATTGTTGTTAACCTTTTGGAGATGTAGCGAGTGGTATACTTTTGGATGGTCAAATGTGACGTAAGAACTGGGATTTGAATGTATGAAGCATGTTTCCTGTTGGTTATGTCAGATGGATTTTGAGGATTGACTGATGGTAATGTTAATTGGGAGCTGGAGAGTCAAGTGAAGGACTCTTATACGAGCTGGTTACTTGAGGTATGTTTTCGAAGACGAAAACTCTTTTAGTGGGGGAGAGTTGTAACACCTCATATTTTCTAATTTTAATTTAATCGGAAATTAAATTATTATTTAGAATTATTTGGTATTTTGTTGAATTATTGGAGAATTATGGATTAAAGGCCATTGGGCTGGAATGGTGAGATTAGTAGTATGGGGGTGCTAAGTGAGTAAGCCCATTACTAATTATTTTATGTTTTCATAAAATAAAGGAAATAAGGAAAATTGGGAAAAAGGAAAAAAGAACGTGAAAAGCAGAGCAGAGGAGATGAGAGATTGGAAAAGCTGATACGTGAAAGAGGAACAGAAGAGGAAGAGGGCTAATCAAGATCTTTGACTAAGGTAAGGGGGGACTCTTCCGGTTAATATCTTTTATCGTATTATAGATAATAGGACTGATTTAGATGCATTGTTTGTGTCAATTGGTTATATGCTAGATTGGGGTTTTGGGATGATTTTGAGGGGAATTGCATGATTTGATGAATTTATGATAAATTTGTTTTTAATTGGAATTGTGGCACCCTTGTTTTCATGTTTTACTCTGAATTATTTTATTAATTTCCGTGGGGTTTAGAAGGGTGTTACAAAGAAGATCTTCATGAACGGAAGCAATTGAAGATTCAATCTCCTCCAATTTCTTGTAATGTCTTTATTCATTATTGTGTTTTCTTTGAATACTATGAGTAGCTAAACCCCCCAATGCTAGGGGGTGGCTCTGATTTCACTTTGTAATGACTCTGAGTTTGCAATTGCAGTAACAATCATGTTTTTAATTGTTGATTTATTCTCTTGATGTTTCTAATGCTTTTCCTTTCGGGCGAATCGGAATTGATGTATGATTATCGTTTAGGTTGGACAACCATTGATAATGCTTTCATGATAATATGCTATAATTGATATTACCTAGGACTAGGATTACCTTATAGTAACCGGATATTCTTGATAACTTAATTGCTTGATTTCATCGTAAATTTCTAAGGACTTAGGGTTTAGGATGAAGGATCAAAGGTTTTTTCACTAAGGACTTAGGATCAAACAACCTTAAGAACCGGTAATTGATTATTCAAAATAAGTTGTTGCAATAGAGATTTCAGAGTTGTTACATTGCCAATCATCCACTATCCCTAGCATGTTACTCACATTTGTTAAAGAGTCAATTTCATTTACTGCTTATTTTACTTTTCGCTAAGTGATAATCACGAAACAAAACCCAATTGAAGTTTTTGTTTAATTGAACTTTGAATTGAACTCATTATTCCTGCGCAGTCCCTGAGATCGATATTCGGGGAATTTTCCCTATTATTACAAGAGGCAAAATAGTACACTTGCTATTTTACCGATCAAGTTTTTGGCGCTGTTGCCGGGGACTGCCATAATATTGAGTTTAAGTTGAGTTCAGTTAGAATTTTGTTGCTCTGCGACTAAAATTTTATTTTCTGCACTTTTTATTTTATTTTTTCTAATTCTGATATTTGTCTAATCTGTGTATGTGAGGTAAGGCCTCAGCTGATTTTTGTTTTTGACGCAGAAATTGAAAGGACTTTGCACGCAAGGCGCAGACAAGTTCGTTAAGCTAAACTGGAATCCGAGGAAGAAGTGATTACAGTTCATTCAAGTTCGGAATCTAAAAGTGAACCAGAAATTATGGGTGAAAATCCTCCTCCTACTGAGAGGCTTCTCGGAGACTATGGTTCTAGAAACACACCGGGAGGGAGACTAACTATTGTCAACCAACCGGTGACCGCTGCTAACTTTCAACTGCATCCGAGCAAGATAAATCAGCTTGAAAGAAAACCTTTCACCGGAAAGGTTAATGAAGATGCAAACAAGCACCTACAGAGGTTTATGACCATGACTATAACTTTAAAAATTGAAGGTCTTACAGAAGAGGCAAAGAAGCTGAGAATGTTCCCATTCACCTTGGCAGAAGAAGCAAAAGAATGGTTCTATTACCTTCCAGCGGGCAGCATTACATCATGGGAAGAGATGGAAAAAGCTTTCTTAAATGAGTATTTTCCTGCATCTGTATTTATAAGGAAGAGGTATGACATCCTGAACTTCAAGTAGAAGGAGGGTGAACCCTTAGGAGATGCTTACAAAAGATTCAAAAGAGTTCTAGTAGCATGTCCCACTCATAATATGGACAAGACTGAACAAATGCAAGTATTTGTCAATGGGCTCAGAATGAAAACAAAACAGTTGATTGATACAGCAGCTGGAGGCTCAACAAATTTCACAATAGCCTCCGACATCATAAAAATCATTGAAGCAATAGCTGCAAATGAGCATTTGGAGCTGTACGACAGGTGTGCTAGCAAACCGGAAGGAATCATTGATCTTAAGCTGGAAACTTCAAAAATTCGGGTTGAAAATGCTATAGCTGCAGAGGTAGAAAAGAGATTAAAGGCTATGAATATAGGTACTCAACAGGTTGCTCAAGTCCAACAAGCTCAACCTGTAATCTGTGAAATTTTTAATGGCCCTCACCAAACTGTGTGTTGTGTTGCTACTCCCAAGCAAATTGAAGAAATCAAATTCTTGAGGCAAAACAATCCGTATTCTAACACCTATAATCCAGGGTGGAAGAATCATCCCAACTTCGCTTGGAAGGATTAACAACAAAATCCTCAAAAGGCAGAGTGGGAGGTAGCTATTGAGAGATTGGCTGGACAATGCTCTCAGTTTCAAGAAGAAACCAGAAACAACCACAGGAACACCACAACTTCAATCAAAAATCTGGAAGTTCAAGTGGGGCAAATAGCACAACATCTCACTCTACAGGCACAAGGTACCTTTCCGAGCGCAACTGTGAAAAATCTGAAAGACCAAGAGAAGATTAATGCTGTTACTCCAAGAAGTAAGAAAGTGACAGAATCCGATCAAGAAAAAGAGGAAATAGATGATCCCATGGTAATAGAGGTGGATTTGGAAATAAGAGAGAATCCAAAAGAGCCAGAAGTTGTGGTACCTCCGAGTAAACCATTTGAAGAAAAAAAATAAGAAAGCTGTTGAACCGGTGATCAAACTACCTTTCCCTTCCAGAGTGACAAAGAAGAATTTAAAAGAGAAAGACTTTTAGAAGTTCACTGCCTTGTTTAAAAAGTTAGAGGTAAATCTACCCTTCTTCGAAGCACTTGAGCACATGCCCTTGTATAGGAAATTTATGAAGGAGGTGATGGCGAGAAAGAGATCGCTGGGAGGGGAATCAAAAATTTCAATTGAGAAGTGTGGTATAGTCTCGTCAGCAAGAAAAATCCCAATAAAGAGGAAAGACCCTGGGGCGGTGGCGATACCATGTGTCATACCTTAATTTTGACCACCCCTGAGATGTCACACCTCCAGACTTTTCATCAAATTAAAACAAATGCTCAGAGCAGTCACTTATTTCCCTGGTACTTAATCGAGGACGTTCAAAGACAAAAGAGCTCAGACAAAAGATCAATCAATGTGATAATAACCTCTAAAGCAATCATAGGGTTCAAATGATTCATTCATTCACCTTTGATTGATTAGACACCACACACCTAGACTCAGGCTTGCTCAGCCAGGGTTTTGAACCCATCAAGGACTAAAATCAGGGACCATATTTGGGAAACCCTAAAAATCCCCAGGGCATCACTCAAAGGCTTCAATCATCTTCAAATGATCCATATGACAATATCCATAAGGCATTACACTTTAATTCAAGATCTACAGTCATCAATTTTATCTGGTCGACAATTAGGGTTTTTGACTTAATTCACCAAGATAGTTGACTTTTAATCAATCAGGACATGGATCCAAAACTTAAAACATGACTCAAGAAATTCTATTACCTCATTATAATCCATTCACATCATTCATTTGAGGAGAAGAGTTTGATTCATCACAAAAGTCCAAGATTTCACTTCATCTAGAAAAAGTCAACTGTATAAGATTACCTTTGACTTTTAGGATTTTTGGTCAAACCATGACTTTTTAAGATCAATATCATAAATATATGATTATTAAAGTCATTTGGCAAAAGAAATTCAAGAAAATTCATCATGGATCAAAAAGTCAGGAATTAGGGTTTTTGAGGGTATTTTGGGAACTCAAAATTTTGCTTACACACTCAAAAATATCCCAAAATGAAAGTTGTAGATCTTGCAAAATAAAATAATATCTTACAATGCAAATTTTTCCAAGAAATCAATCATTTGACTTAGTTTTCTTCCAACTTTAGGCCCATTTTTCACAAATTTCCCAAATGATTTTGAAGAAACTCCAAACTAATGAATTGAAGTACATGTTAAGGGCTTTCCAAATTATGTTCAACCTTCTCCAAATTCATTGTGAGCTAGGAGTTATGATGGTTCAAAGTTGGGCCCATGAAGTGAAATTATAGGTCATGCCCAAGTTTTAAACTTGCAATTTTATGCAATTTCCTACACTAATTGGTGCCTCTAAACTTCAGAAACATGATAGAGGATAGGAGAGGATCAAATGCATCATTGAAAAGAGATTAAAGAATATTCAAAAATTTAATGCCATGTGATTAAGTAATCATTACAAAATGGAATATTAGTGAATCATCAAGGAATCTTCTTCTAGGCCAATTAGAACTCTCCTCTGCATCAGAATTGTCCCTTAGGATCATACAAGATCAATGGTTGGGGGAGCTAGCTCGAAAATCCATCATTGCATATGTCATATTTTCAAACTTTCTTCATGGCTAAGAAACTAAGTTAACCTCATTAAGCAAGCTTACTATCACCAATTGCTCTGAGCCTTTTGCCTATAAATACAAGTGCATACCTAGTAATTAAACACACCAAAGCAACAAAATTCTTGCTTTCTCTCTTCTCTCTTCATACTTAGGTTTTTCAAAGGTTCTTTGGCAAGAAGACTTGGATTCTTAAAACCAAAGCTCTTCCTTTGAAAGTAAGTATTCATACACATCAAAGGAGGTATTTAGAGGTGATCCAAGCATCTGGAACAACTCTGTTCGTGGAGAATCATCATTTTCACCTCTCACTTGGAGCCATATCAGTTGGGTTTGAGCAAGGAGTTCTGGGGAGTTTCAACCTAAGCTAAGCATCTCAGCACCTTCCTAAGGGATCACTGAAGCTATCCGGATCATTGAAACAACTCTGTAGCACACTTTGATCAGAGCTCAATCTCCATTTTTGAGGTAAATTTTATGAACTTCAAACTCTAAAATTCACGCATGATAAATTAGAAATGAAGTTACCAGTTGGTTTCTGCACCTTTAAGGATCATTAACCCTCAATCAATTGCATCATATCATGCATATAGAGTATTTCATGTTAAATTTCAATTTTGGGTTCTTAGTGTTCATGCTTGCGAATTTTAAATTACACTTAGAATAAATGAAATTAAAGGATACCATCATGATCCTGGTTCAAAAATAAGCGAAATCCATCTTTACATCTTGGGATTTGGTTGAGAATTGAGTGAGATAGGATTTCCAGAAATTGAAATCGTGAGGTTGAAGATGAAGATACTTTGCGCGCGTTTTTTTTTTGAATTTCAGAGGCAAGTTTAAAATATAATCATATGGAAGCGTGTTTTGAACGACTAAATCATTCAGCTCACTTGGTTACATGTGCCTCTCACTCTCTCTTACCCAAGGTCTGGGGTTCGAACCCCCCCCCCCCCTCAGACCTTTTAGTTCATTTATGCACTTGTTTTCAAATAAAGTAAACTGAAGGTGTTTGTCTAACAAGCTGCGCGCGTAGCCCAGATGGTGAGAGTTTTGGGTAGTGACTTAGAGGGCATGAGTTCAAGCCCTTTAGGTGACAAAACCTTATTTTTTACCACTTTTCCATTTCAATTTCTTTACAACTTTAACTAATTATTTCACCTATCAAATTAAAATATTTTTGCTTCATTTTTCACACACTTCTCATTTAATATATCTATTTTGAGGATATACAAAAAAATCATAAAAAATATATTATTTTAGTATATTTTAATTAGGTTAAAAATCACATATTTTAAGTATGTTTTAATACCTTAAAAAAATTTAATTTTCACTTGATTTTCAAAACCTAATCTCTTGTAAATATTTTTGTGATAAAACCCTAATCATTTAGGTCTTAATCAGGATTAGACTTTGTTATTATCCTAATTAAGTTGACTCTTGTCAAGAATTTAAACTGTTTTCATATCTCTGATTAATCGGACGATTGAGGTTTTTCAGACAACAAAATCTTGTATCATTGCAAATCATTTTCAACTGTTTCTCATAAAACAGTAAATAAATCTTTGGGCCTCTAATAGAGTGTAAGTCCCATTCCTTTTTTTCTCTTTCTTTTAATATTCAATTAATTCTTTTTCAAACAACTGTTTTCATCACAGTCAACCAGTACTATAAAGTATTGGGCCTCTAATAGAGTGTAAGACCCAACACCTTCTTTCTTTTTCTTAGTTTGTTTTCAAAAACTGTATTTACAAAATCTTCTTTCTGTTTTCAAAACATTCTTCTGGTATTTGAAGGGCATTATTCCCGGTAAAACTCTTCAGATACCTATGTGACCTTTGTCCATCTTCACTTCTTCTGCTTTCAAAAAACCCTTAAATGTTTATAATAAATAATCAACTGTTATAAAAAATTGCTGGTAAGGCTTTGTATATACTTCTTTTAAGGCCTCCACTCCATCCAGGTTAGGCTTTACAAGCTTCCATTTTACAGTCTTTATTTAAATTATTGTCAAATATAAATTGTTATATATATTGTTTAGAACTACGTCTGAGTATAAACCTTAGGACAGTTATATATATATATATATATATATATATATATATATATATATATATATATATTATAGGATTATGGCCTAGGATTGAGAATGTCTTCCCGGTGAAGGCTCTTTCCTAATTAGAGATCTTTAGTTCAAACCCTCAAGATGAATAATTCCTGGTGAAACATCTTGAAAAAGCCTTAGAACCCAAACTAGGACACATCCACCCAAGAGGAATTATTCCCGGTGAAACCTCTTACCCTTTTGCTTAAAGCTAAAATAAGTTCAAAACCACATAGCTTTCTCTTGTGCTATAACAAGGACCCTCGATAACCCTCGATTAGCCTCCTCTTGGGCTTTGTACAAGGACCCACAGGCTTCTTAAAAGCATTCCCAGCTTCCTCTTGAGCTTGTATACAAGGACCCATCAGGTTTCTTATGAACATAGGAACAGGTCTTTAGTCACCTTTTAGCCTATCTTGGTAAGTTTATTCTTTTCTTTAAACCAGACTTTAAACAAGCTAAGATTGCCTCAATCTCAGTATTGAGCACACCTTTCGGAATGAGAGACATGGACAGTCTCTGTCACCCTTATCTTCATTAATCCTTCTTAGCAGAGTCTAGGATCCATAGTTGTCTATTCTTAGCCAATGTCAGCCTTAATCTTGGGCTTTAAAACAAGCAGTCTCAAATAGATAATCTTTCTGCCAAAAATTCCCTGGAAAGGGTTAGCCTCCATTCATTCCTTCATTTTGATAAAAACCCCTGGAAAGGGTCAGCCTAAAAAATCACTCCTTTAAATCCAAATTCCCTGGAAAGGGTTAGCCTCCATTCATTCCTTCATTTTGATAAAAACCCCTGGAAAGGGTCAGCCTCCAAAATCACTCCTTTAAATCCAAATTCCCTGGAAAGGGTTAGCCTCCATTCATTCCTTCATTTTAATAAAAACCCCTGGAAAGGGTCAGCCTCCAAAATTACTCCTTAAATCCAAATTCCCTGAAAAGGGTTAGCTTCCAAAAATCAGTCTTTTAATAGATAATTTCACCAGCTGAGTCAAAACCCTTGGAAAGGGTTAGCCTCGAAAATTAAACTTTCAAAAGATAAAATTCTCCAGCAAAATAAAACCAGCTAAAGAGTCAGCCACAACCTTGGGTTTTGTACAAGGCAGATAATAGAGTCTCCCCAGTGAGTCCTTCATCTCTGAGTCAGCCATAACCTTGGGCTTTGTACAAGGCAGAAAAATAATAACTCCCATAACAAGAGTCCTCCACAACCTTGGGCTTCATACAAGGCAGAAAATAATATGCTCCCTAAGTAGAGTCAACATATATATATATATATATATATATATATATATATATATATATATATATATATATATATATATATATATATATATATATATATATATATATAGGGGACGACTCAGGTGAGAACACTTGGTTATTATGAGAAATGAGAATAATGAATCACGACCATTAAATTTTGATTTTGTTGATTTTAATGAACTGGATTGGTTTCTCTTTCTAGAATCCTTAATATTTATTTTAAATCAACATAGAAAGAGAAACCAATCCAGTTCATTAAAATCAACAAAATCAAAATTTAATGGTCGTGATTCATTGTTCTCATTTCTCATAATAACCAAGTGTTCTCACCTGAGTCGTCCCCTATATATATATATATATATATATATATATATATATATATATATATATATTCCCCAATTAAGAGTCATACACAATTCTGGGCTTTGTACAAAACACCAAATAAAATCCATCAAAATAATCACTCTCCAACTAGAGTCAGCCTCAATTCTAGGCTTTGTACAGAACACCATAAAATTTTAGTTTAAGTTAATCCCCATTGGAGTCATCTCCCAGAGCCAGCTAAAAATCAAATCTTTCAAACAATAGATAGACATAGCTCATCTTCATAGGTAGGTATTTCTCCTATCTCACCACATTCAAACAAACATTTCAATTTCAAATTTCAATTTCAATCATTCTCCCATTTAGGACTTTGAAAGGCATGCTCTGAGGCAAACAAACCCAGACTTGTACACTTTCCCTAATTTGGATGAGAATCCTTCTTTCATTCAAGAGACACGTGACTGACATACTTGGAAACATACAGGTAAGGTCCCTCTCTTAATGAAATGAATTCAGCTTTTCTATCACTCTTTTAAATGTTTGTGGTGGAATAGTAGAAATACCTCTCTATAGAGATGATTTCATGTCTCTTTACTGTAAACAGAGATTTAATTCAAGCTTCAACCTTGAGCTTCAAGCAAGGCACCAAAAATAATTAATTTTCCTAATTAGTTCTCCGAACTACAAAAATCTCTGACTTCCATTAGGGATATGTAGGCATGAGGTTCACAAGGAATCTCAGCGAGCTAATAAAAAAACAAAAATAGTCAATCTGTCTTTTAATTCAATTCAATTCCTTCTCCTAACACAAAGGAGAAACTTTCCCAATCATAAGCAACAAACACAAACACATAGACACAGAGAAGGTTCCCGTAGAGTACTACGGATGTGTAGGGTGCTTAAACTTTTCCCTATGTATAACCGACCTCCCGGACTCCAGAATTTCTAGTCTAGGTGAATCCCCACACTTAGCAAACTCTTAGGGTTTATTTGAGATCTTTTCCACTTTCCTACTCGTAGGATAATTAAAAAGTTCGTGTGTTATCGTAGAAAGAACTGAAACAAAATTCATCCCGCCACGAGCGCTTCCTCCTTCCAAATTTCGCGTGAAGGGTCTAGCGTGCCGTCCTCCTAGGTAAAGAAAACGACACCACACCATGCACTATCAAGAATATAACATTTAAAAAGGTACTCCTCGATTCTGGTTCTAGTGTGAGTTTAATGCCTCTGTCCATTTTCCAAAAGCTTGAATTGGAAAAGATTAGTGAAAGTAAGACACAGTTAAGGTTTGCCGATCACACCATTAAGAAATCCTATGGGGTAGCTGAAGATGTACTAGTGGAAGTTGATAAGTTTGTATTCCCTGTTGACTTCTGGCGCGGGTCAAAAAATGATCACAAGTGTGTTCTAGTCTCAGACAGGTAGTTCCTAATGGTCACCATATTCCCGAGTCCTTAATAAAAACACTTTATCTAGTGAATAAGCGTGTAAGACAAAAGTATTCCCGACAGAACCTCATCTGCCTGTGGTTCCTCATGTCAACTTGTATTTGTAGCAGGGAAAATTTAATATCAAAGCCATTGGATTGACTTGACTCATTATTTCGGTAAAAGTCACCATCGCGCTTTATTGTTTCCAAAGGAAATGGGAAAAGAGCGAAGTAAAACCAAAGAAGTTTTTTTAAAATAAAAATAACAAAAAGAGAGATTCTGGGTACGGGTGTTAGTTATACAAGGGGAAAGTATTAGCACCCCTCATATCTGTGGTACTCCACATGAACCTTTTTTAAAATATATGTAAAAAGAGAATTGTGTGCAAAAGAAAGAGTTTTGTTTGATTTTAAAATTATACTCGACAAGACATTACATCTTGTGCCTACATACCTCCTCAGTGCAATAGAGAAGTCAGAGTAAATGTAGTTCCTCTTAAAGGGAAAAGATTTTAAAACTGGATATACACTTTATGATAGAGGAGTATATTAATATTAATAATATTAGTTATTAGTGTTGTTGAATTCGAGTTGTATTTGGGCTTTTAATAGTTGTTGGACTTTTAAGTCTATTATCCATTAAGAGTATTATATAATGTAGTCTCATAGAGACATTGAGAATCAATCAATGAAAAAAATGAAGTTTAATTTTTGTAGTTTAGTTTTATCTTTCTCTTAGTTTTACAGCTTTTATTAGTCTTTCTCTAGTTTTGTTAGGGTTTAGTTTTTGCTTCCTAACATTGGTGCTTTCATTGAGAGATTTTGGAGTTGTTCTTTCAACTCCTCTCTAGATTTGTTTGAGATTTCATGAGTCTCAGTTATATATTGTTTTAGAATTTCTAACTGCTGAAGTGTTTCTGGTTGTGAAAGAAAATTTGGAGATGATGATAGTGAAGGATAGAAAAACACTTAGAAAGGGGGGGATTGAATAAGTGTGACTTTAAAATCTTGGGCGATAAAAATAAATTGCACAATTATTTTTATCCTGGTTCGCTGTTAACGAAGCTACTCCAGTCCACCCCCGCAGAGATGATTTACCTCAACTGAGGATTTAATCCACTAATCGCACGGATTACAATGATTCTCCACTTAGTCCGCAACTAAGTCTTCCAGAGTCTTCTGATCACAACTTGATCACTCCAGGAACAACTGCTTAGTTCACTCCTAAGACTTTTCTAGAGTCTACTGATCAACACGATCACTCTAGGCTTAGTTCACTCCTAAGACTTTCTGCTCAGCCAACTGCCAAGACTTCCTCTAGAGTATTCTGATCAACCTGATCACTCTAGTTACAAACTGCTCAGCCAACTGCCAAGACTTCCTAGAGTATACTGATCACACGATCACTCTAGTTCCTTACAACTTAATGTAATCAATTCAAGAGTTTACAAATGCTTCTTAAAAGCTATAATCACAACTGTGATATTTCTCTTAATCGTTTAAGCTTAATCTCACTAATATATTACAACAGCAATGTAGTGAGCTTTGATGAAGATGAAGATTCTGAGTTTTGATTTGAACAGCGTTTCAGCAAGTTTGATATGAGTTGTTTTGGTGCAGAATCGTTAACCTTGCTTCTCATCAGAACTTCATATTTATAGGCGTTGAGAAGATGACCGTTGAATGCATTTAATGCTTTGCGTGTTCCGTACAGCTTTGCATTTAATGTTATACGCTTTTGTCAACTACCTCGAGCCTTGTTCACGCTGTGTCTACTGACGTAGCCTTTAGTAGCTTTAACGTTCCTTTTGTCAGTCAGCGTAGTCTGCCACGTGTACTTCCTTCTGATCTGATGTTTGTGAATACGATGTTTGAATATCATCAGAGTCAAACAGCTTGGTGCATAGCATCTTCTGATCTTCTGACCTTGAAGTGCTTCTGAGCGTGATACCATCTTCTGATCTTCAGTGCTTCTGATCTCATGTTCTTCTGATGCTTCCATAGACCCATGTTCTGATTCTGCTTCGACCATCTTCTGATGTCTTGCCAGACCATGTTCTGATGTTGCATGCTGAACCATTTGAGATACAACTTCTGAGCGCTGAATTATGCGTACTCTTTATATATTTCCTGAAAGGGAAATTGCATTGGATTAGAGTACCATATTATCTTAAGCAAAATTCATATTATTGTTATCATCAAAACTAAGATAATTGATAAGAACAAATCTTGTTCTAACAATCTCCCCCTTTTTGATGATGACAAAAACATATATAAATGATATGAATTTGCGATCAGAAAGAGCAGACGGCAAAAGACAAATTACACAGCTATAGCATAAGCATATGAATATGTCTCCCCCTGAGATTAACAATCTCCCCCTGAGATAAATAATCTCCCCCTGAAATAAATACTCGAAGAACTTTGATAAAAGACTTCCCTGATTATTTCGGTAGAGACGATCATATAAGCTTCTGCCTTCAGAGAATTCATAGCTTCTGACTTCTGCTTCCATTGGACAGCTTCAGAACTTGAATTTCTTTAGATCCTTAGAACACTCACAGCTTCTGACTTCTGCTTCCATTCAGGACAGCTTCAGAACTTGAATTTCTGGATCTTTTAGGACATTCACATCTTCTGATTTCTGCTTCCCTCGGATAGCTTCAGAACTTTGAATGTCTACCAACATCACTCCATGCTAGATTTGTATCAGAACATTGTTGAATGTACCAGAGCATCATCAGAGCATCTCTACATCCTGAAATGTTACAGAACAAAAACTAATCGACAAAAATCAGCATGAACGAGTTAGAACATAAAATGTATATTCAAATACATGATATGTATCAGAGCCAAATGTATCAGAGCATTTAGGCTAAAAACGTGTATCAGAGCAAATAATGTATCAGAGCCATAACATTATATGTATCAGAGCAAATAGAATTTTGTCATAACAGGATAGACAATGATATTCAAATTCTATTATCAGTGCTTCTGATTCATTCTTCTTTCTTGCTTCTGATCTCTGAAGCTTGACAGCACTCAGCTTGCTTCAGTTTCCAAGAGCTTATTCCTTTTACAGAATAACGCTTCTTATGGTTTTGCTTCTAGTGTTTGCTTCTGAAGATTCACTTCACTTCTCTGTACCTGCAAAACACTTAAACCATATAGAACTTGCAGTTCTTGTTAGTGAATGTGTGGGAGCCTTACCCAGCAACTGATAGATTTAATCAAATCATTTATCATTTATCTTTCTCCCCCTTTTTGTCATATCATCAAAAAATAGAAAAGATTCAGATGAATAAAACAGAACACATGGAGGAAGAAGATGATTTCATTAAGGTTCAACCAATGGGTACAAAAGTACAGGATGAAAAGATCAGATGCACAGAAACAAAACAGATGCAAAGAAAAGAAAGAAACAACATAGACTCAATCTAAGATGGCCCTAGTCTTGACAAGATCTTGGCCAGCATCTGTTTAACATCGTTGTTGTGTCCTTCTTGCCTCTCAATGAAAGCATCATACTTGTCATTGAGTGAGCTTTGCTCATCCTGTCTCCTCTGAATCTCTTCTAGAGTCCTTGCGAGACGAGAAGGTTCATCAGAAGAAGCTTCACCGCTTTCAACCACAGGAATGGCATGATGATCTGCAGCTTCCATAGAAGTATCATTTGCTGGGATATCCTTAACAGGGTCTGATTCAGCAACATGATCTTCAGCATCTGCTTCTTGCATAGAAGCATCTCCATATTCTGCAGCAGGAATTTCCAAGTCTCCATTCTCAAGTGCCTGAAGAATGGCAGCTAGATTCCTGGGAGCAGAAGGACCTTCAACTACTGGTGGGTCAACAACCTCTGGAATGACCAAGTTTGGATCTTTCTCAGACGGGTTTTCCCTCAGATAGTCAAAGAGAGTCTTGAAGTCTCCAAGCAGAACAGGATACTTAGGAATCCAGATAACCATGTCCCTGCATGGGTTTGCTTCCATTGCAGCAGCCAGTCTCAACTGTTCCATCTCATCCACAAAGGGCTTCTCCTCAGCAGCAACACAATTTCTGAGAGGATGGCAGTATATACCATTGTCTTCCTCCAGAAGGTAACCAGGGTAACCAGGGGCAGCAGCCACTAGTCTTTTCTGAACTCCCATTGCTTCTACTTGAAAATCCTTGCGAAATCTTCTCCAGAGATTTCTTGTAGAAACATCATCCAGACCATTTAGGAATGCATCCTTCAGAAGGTCTAGACTACTAATCACTTCATGTCTGAAGAGTTCCAGGTATGTAGAAGGTTCAGGTTCAGGCGGATTGAAGGTGAATTTGTAGTCAGGATAGAGAAGACAGTAGGGTTGTGATTTTCTGGTAGGTAATGGATGAGATATAGAAGGTGGAGGTGCGGTGGTTGAGGAGGAGGGGATATCTGAGAGAATGATTGATGAGGTTGGAGAGTCAGATGGGATGGATTGAGGAGAGGGTGGAGTATTTGTAAAGGGAATTGGTGAGGGGAAATTATCAGAAGGAGTTGGTGGAAGAATGCTCAACGGTGTGGGGTTTAGAATGGGAGAGGAGAAGGATGATGGAGAAGGATTTTGTAAAGTGAAGTTTACTTTTGGTCCAGAAGGAGGTGATTGGGGAGAAGGTTTAGGGACAGAAGGAGGTGGAGTATAAACCTACCTTGAAGATCTGGTTCTGTGTAGGGAGTCTCTGATCCTCTTATTTCTGTATTCAGAAGATCCCACCTTGTCAGGATCATAGGTGACCCTTAACTTCTTGGCTCTTTCAGCCTCATCTTCTTCAGCCTTTCTTTTTAACCTCGCCTGTCGTTCCTTCTTATCCTTCTTCAGAATATCCTCTTTAGATGGAAGTACTCTGCCACGAATCCAAGCAGGATCAACATCTGATTGCTTCCTCACGCAATCTTCCAAGTAAAACTTGACAACTTGATCAAGCTCTTTATGAAACAGAGAGATGAACCCTTTAACAGCAATTCTTCTAGACAGAATGTCAGGAAAGCTTGTGCACATAACAGGTACATTCTTAATGATTTCCAGTCCGAACAGATCAACACCATTGAAGATGGGACCTTGAGTTACTCCAAGAAAATGCGAGGCATTACGATTTCTGATGGAGTCCACCACTTTGCTTTCAATCAGAATGTCTGAAATCATCCTTCCGAAAGGAATGGTTGTTCTTGGAATATGAGGGTACTTCGCCCTTTCATCTTCTCTTGACTCAAAGATAGAGGTTTTCAGATTCTCAAATAGAATATGGGAGATGTTGATCTCTATCTTTTTGCCAATGCAGAAAAGAGTATACTTGTGAGTCGGACTGATGTAGGAGGAGCAGCGCATCTTTTTTCTATGGTGAAGAGAACCCAGAATAATCTCAGCCCATACTTTATAAAAAGGCTTTAAGTTGCCCGTAAAAGCAGAGTCAGTTCCAACAACCGTAGAGATTTGTTTTTTCAACTAAAGTCCAGTCAACAGTATGGGGTTGAAACTCAGACCAACCTTCTTTATCATCAAGATTGTACAGCTTTCTGATGAGTTTCTCAGTGATAGTCACTTCATGCCCTAGCACGAATGAAATGACGGCAGTTGGGGTAACTGTTGCATGAACCCAAAACTCCTTTACAAGTTCAGGATAAATTGGACCAACCACTCTATCAAGATATTTAGACCATCCTTGCTCAAAGATTCTTGCATCACACTGAAAGCCATTTGCTTTAAGGTTGTTGATGTCCACAGCCGATTCACATAGAACTTCCAGTTCTTTCGTGGGTATTAAGCATGTTTTCAACGGAGCATCATTTTTGCTTAAACGGTTCTGTGTGGAAGTGATACTATCTTTAGAGATTGATGAACGAGAGGATGGATTCATTATGATAATGCTTTGTGATCAAATCAAGAACTAGGGTTTGAAGAGAGATGCAACAAGGTGAATGCACAACAGAGAGAGAAAGAGAGAAAAAATGGGAATGAAGATGAAGCGGGTAATTTAAAAGATTTAAAAAGAAATCAATGTGCATTTAATGAGAAATGACATTAGGAGAGAGAGAACACAGTAAATGAAATGATTTAATACAGTTACCTAGGTCGGCGTCTTTTCAACTGCACGCTTTGTACAACCCGTACAGACACGTGTTCATCATCAGATAATAGATGACAGCTGTGAATATCAGAGAGATTTTACGCCTTCAAATTCTGATTACTGCTTCTGAATTGATCTAATTTCTCTTCTGGAAATACTCCTTCTGTAGTGTGCTGATATAAGTCTGAATGATCTTCTGATCCATTACTTCTGATGTACACAGCTTCTGGAGGTTCACTTCTTTGTTCTGCAGCTTCTGATAAGACAAAACTGTATCTGCAGAAATTCTTAAGCTCTTTGTTTCATCAGAAACAAGTTTATCATCAAAACAGATGTTTATTGATTTGTCCACAATCAATGTTTCAATGTTGTATATTCTGTAGCATTTAGAGCATTCAGAATAATCAAGAAAGAAACATCAATGCTTTAGAGACAAACAAAACAGATGGTTCCAAGACTAATAAACTTTCTTTTCTGAAATCCTACAAACAAAGTTTCTTCAACAGATTTAAGAACCAGAACTTGAAAGACAATCTTTCTTCCCTTCAAGTGTTGAGACCAACTTGAATCCAGGTGTCATGTCATGTTGAATGTAGTCTTCTTTGTTATCAAGAGAATCTGCAAAAGAAATAATCTTTTTCTTTGGTACCCACATCTTCTTGGGTCCTTTCTTGTTAGATTTTCTCAAGTTCTGATTGAACTTGGATTTAACATTGTAAGCAATAGGAGGAACAGCATGATAATTCTTAATGTGAGTTTCATGACATTTCCTAGGTTGTGTCTCATGCTTCTTAGTGTGTGTAATGTGAAAACTTTGTGCATGTGAAGTGTGCCTAATATCATGAGAGTGGCCATACTTGAACTGATCATACAATGGCTTGTATGTGATTTTCATTTCATCAACAGGTTCAAGTTTGTATGGGGTTTCACCCTCATAACCAATGCCAACTCTTTTGTTTCCAGATACGGCATATATCATAGAAGCTAGCTGACTTCTGCCAATACTTCTAGATAAGAACTTCCTGAAACTTAAATCATATTCTTTCAGAATATGGTTTAGACTAGGAGTGGATTTTTCTGAATCAGAAGGAGATCCAACATTATTGGATAATTTTAAAAGTTTTTCTTTTAATTCAGAATTCTCCAACTCAAGCTTCTTTGTTTCAAATTCAAATTGCTTTTTCAGCTTTTTGTATTTGAGACTAATCTGAGACTTGAGTTCCAGAAGTTCAGTTAGACCGGAAACTAACTCATCTCTAGTAAGTTCAGAAAATACCTCTTCAGAATCTGATTCTGATGTAGATTCTGATCCGTCATCTTCTGTCGCCATCAGCGCACAGTTGGCCTGCTCATCTTCTGAATCATCTTCTGACTCATCCCAGGTTGCCATAAGACTTTTCTTCTTATGAAACTTCTTCTTGGGATTCTCCTTCTGAAGATTTGGACATTCATTCCTGAAGTGTCCTGGTTCATTGCATTCATAGCACATGACCTTCTTCTTGTCAGTTCTTCTGTCATCAGAAGATTCTCCATGTTCAAATCTCTTTGAACTTCTGAAGCCTCTGAACTTCCTTTGCTTGCTCTTCCAGAGTTGATTTACCCTTCTGGAAATCATGGACAGTTCATCTTCTTCTTCAGATTCTGATTCTTCAGGATCTTCTTCTTTGGCCTGAAAAGCGTTAGCACATTTCTTGATATTAGATTTTAATGCAATAGATTTACCTTTCTTTTGAGGCTCATTTGCATCCAGCTCAATTTCATGGCTTCTCAAGGCACTGATAAGCTCTTCCAGAGAAACTTCATTCAGATTCTTCGCAATCTTGAATGCAGTCACCATCGGACCCCATCTTCTGGGTAAGCTTCTGATGATCTTCTTTACGTGATCCGCCTTGGTGTATCCCTTGTCAAGAACTCTCAATCCAGCAGTAAGAGTTTGAAATCTTGAAAACATCTTTTCAATGTCTTCATCATCCTCCATCTTGAAGGCTTCATACTTCTGGATTAAGGCTAGAGCTTTAGTCTCCTTGACTTGAGCATTTCCTTCATGAGTCATTTTCAAGGACTCATATATGTCATAGGCCGTTTCCCTGTTAGATATCTTCTCATACTCAGCATGAGAGATAGCATTCAGCAAAACAGTTCTACATTTATGATGATTCCTGAAAAGCTTCTTTTGATCATCATTCATTTCTTGCCTTGACAGCTTTACGCCTCTGGCATTCACAGGATGTTTGTAACCATCCATCAGAAGATCCCATAGATCACCATCTAGACCCAGAAAGTAACTTTCCAGTTTATCTTTCCAGTATTCAAAGTTTTCACCATCAAATACCGGCGGTCTAGTATAACCATTGTTACCGTTGTATTGCTCAGCAGAGCCAGATGTAGATGCAGGTGTAGGTGTAGTCCTTTCACTTTCATCAACCATCTTTTAAATGAAGCGTTTTTCTCTTCCTGAATCTTTTCTAAACACGGTTAAGTGCTTGCACCTTAGAACCGGCGCTCTGATGCCAATTGAAGGATAGAAAAACACTTAGAAAGGGGGGGATTGAATAAGTGTGACTTTAAAATCTTGGGCGATAAAAATAAATTGCACAATTATTTTTATCCTGGTTCGCTGTTAACGAAGCTACTCCAGTCCACCCCCGCAGAGATGATTTACCTCAACTGAGGATTTAATCCACTAATCGCACGGATTACAATGATTCTCCACTTAGTCCGCAACTAAGTCTTCCAGAGTCTTCTGATCACAACTTGATCACTCCAGGAACAACTGCTTAGTTCACTCCTAAGACTTTTCTAGAGTCTACTGATCAACACGATCACTCTAGGCTTAGTTCACTCCTAAGACTTTCTGCTCAGCCAACTGCCAAGACTTCCTCTAGAGTATTCTGATCAACCTGATCACTCTAGTTACAAACTGCTCAGCCAACTGCCAAGACTTCCTAGAGTATACTGATCACACGATCACTCTAGTTCCTTACAACTTAATGTAATCAATTCAAGAGTTTACAAATGCTTCTTAAAAGCTATAATCACAACTGTGATATTTCTCTTAATCGTTTAAGCTTAATCTCACTAATATATTACAACAGCAATGTAGTGAGCTTTGATGAAGATGAAGATTCTGAGTTTTGATTTGAACAGCGTTTCAGCAAGTTTGATATGAGTTGTTTTGGTGCAGAATCGTTAACCTTGCTTCTCATCAGAACTTCATATTTATAGGCGTTGAGAAGATGACCGTTGAATGCATTTAATGCTTTGCGTGTTCCGTACAGCTTTGCATTTAATGTTATACGCTTTTGTCAACTACCTCGAGCCTTGTTCATGCTGTGTCTACTGACGTAGCCTTTAGTAGCTTTAACGTTCCTTTTGTCAGTCAGCGTAGTCTGCCACGTGTACTTCCTTCTGATCTGATGTTTGTGAATACGACGTTTGAATATCATCAGAGTCAAACAGCTTGGTGCATAGCATCTTCTGATCTTCTGACCTTGAAGTGCTTCTGAGCGTGATACCATCTTCTGATCTTCAGTGCTTCTGATCTCATGTTCTTCTGATGCTTCCATAGACCCATGTTCTGATTCTGCTTCGACCATCTTCTGATGTCTTGCCAGACCATGTTCTGATGTTGCATGCTGAACCATTTGAGATACAACTTCTGAGCGCTGAATTATGCGTACTCTTTATATATTTCCTGAAAGGGAAATTGCATTGGATTAGAGTACCATATTATCTTAAGCAAAATTCATATTATTGTTATCATCAAAACTAAGATAATTGATAAGAACAAATCTTGTTCTAACAGATAGTTCTTGAGGTGGAGCAGAAACTATGTCTTCTTGTTGATGGTATGTGATGTATGGGGTGTAAGGAATAAAGGTTGAAAATGGAGGATATGAGGTTGGATAATAATATGCAGGAAATGGGTTTATGAATGGTGGGGCAGAAATTGTTGTTGTAGTGGAATAATGTGAGTTAGTGCATGAAGGAGAAAATGGGTGGTTGTAGTAACAATATGCCATGGAGGGATTGAAGTTCAAGAATGAAAGCACCAATTGTTAGGAAGCTAGAATAAGAACCCTAACAAGACTAAATAAAGCTGTAAACTAAGAGAAAGATAAAACTAAACTATAAAAATTAAACTTCATTTTTTTTCATTGATTGATTCTCAATGTCTCTATGAGACTACATTATATAATACTCTTAATGGATAATAAACTTAAAAGTCCAACAACTATTAAAAGCCCAAATACAACTAGAATTCAACAACACTAATAACTAATATTATTAATATTAATATACTCCTCTATCATTTTATCGTCATAGAAGATAATACTCAACCAATTAGCTTGAACATGAGAACAAATGGACCCTTTGCATCACAAATGAAAGAAGGGCTCCAACTTTGATAAAATCAACAAGTATGCCACTAACTCTTTCAAGTGGAAAAGGTTCCATCATATCATTCAATATCAAGAATTTGGGGATTTACATCTCGTCACAACAATTAATCATGTCTAAAATTTGAAAGAAAAAGTCACTAAGAGCAAAAGATATTTTAAAGAAAAGATTTTGAAAAGAGTTTGCAAACATAAGAAGACTTTGGAAAAAGGGAGAAGATTTTAAAAATTTAAGAAGGGGGAAGGAAATGAAGGGACTATCCTAAAGCATAAAGTAAAAGATAAAGATCAGAACAATATAACCTGTCATACCCTAATTTTGACCCCCCCTGAGATGTCACATCGTTGACGTCAAATTCAAAAATGTTTCTTGATCGGTTTGGAAGCCATGATCAAGATTTCATTCATTCACTCGTTCATTGCAAGATAATTTCATGTTCATGGAGTTTTTCATTTGAAATGCACCATTGCCGATTTGTGTGATTCAAGAGATTTATTTGGAATTTATTTCGTGACTTTTGGCCTATGGATTCATCAATAATGAAGAAAATTGGCTCATGTGAATTATTTGGAATTTGAAACAAGTGCAAGATCATTCATGGGAATTTCATCAAATTTGCAAGAGAATATCTTTTAGTCCATTTGTTGAAAGATAATTTCAAGTGATTATTCAAGATCGTGAACTTAAGGATTTCGAGTCCAATATCATTTCAAAATTCATGGTACAAGAACACTTTTTCAAGACTTGAAATTCAAGTTTCTCACTATCCCAAAGGTATTCTACCATTCCTATTCAAGAATTACCATGGATCATTCAAATTTGCAAAATTCAAAGTTCACTCAAGAATATTCAAACTTCATGTTTGAATAACAACTTCATTCAAAATTCTAAAGGAAATTTAAGCACTTTACGAATGGAGTTCTTTGCATAAACGTTAACCAAATTCCAAAAGAATTACAAGTGGACTTTATCCAAGATTCAAGATTACATTTCAAAGTCCAATTCAAAATTCAAGATGGAATTACAAGAATAAAAGAAAATGCAAAGTTTCTTGAAATCTTCAATCTTCAAATCTCCATTCTTCAAGTTCAAGTTTCTTCATGCTTTCTCTTCAATAATACTCATTCACATGAAAAAGAAACAAAAAGGGTGGAATTAGCAAAAGTCAAATAAATAATTCAAAAAGCCCAAAAGCCCACATGGAGGCCATCTTTTTCGAAAAAAAAAAGAGAAAAAGGAAAAGTCAAAGAAAGTCAATGAAAGTCAAAGAGAGATTTTTATGTCATAAATTTCTACAACTTAGAGATATCATAAAATGACATGAAAATTTTCTCACATGGCTTATGTCATAAAGGAATCTTTTGGCTTATGTCATGTGGAATCTTTTTGCTTATGTCACAATGGATATTCCTTTCTTACAAGAATCACAAACTTGACTACCAAGTTACATAATACCTAACATATCCTAAATTTTGCCTATAAATAGAAGGGCTCTCCATAGTATTAAACACACCAAAGCAACCATATTCCTTGCTTTCTCTTTCTCTTCTCATGCTTATTGTTTTTCAAAGTTCTTTGGCAAGAAGAATCGATTTCTTCAAACCAGAGCTTATCTTTGGAAAGTAAGCATTCTAACATCTCAAGGGAGGTCATTTGAGGTGATCCAAGCACCTGGATCATTTCTGCAAGTGGAGGAACACCATTGTTGCTCTCACATAGGAGCAGTTGCAGTTGGAGGTCCATAGTGCAATTCAGAAGGTTTCCAATCAAGCTAAGCATCCAGGCACGTTCCATAGGAGGTAGTGAAGCTGTTCAGATGGCTGCAGCTCATCTGTAACTCAAGAATCATCACCCTCCATGTTCACTTGAAGCTGAAATCGAGGGAGGTCCATAGAGTAATTCAGGAAGATTGAGGTTACTAAAAGCATTCAGTTAGCATCACTGAGTCACAAGGAAGCTTTTGGGATCATTCATACAAGCTCAGTTGCTCTCTATCATCCTCACGACTTCCATTTTCAGAGGTAAGTTTCTAAACCTCATCTCTTTAATTTAAGCATTCTTTAAGAAATAGCTTGATTCTATCTTGTTCAGCATCATCAGAGGATTGAAAACCCTCTATCATCATTCATTTATCTTTCAGCATAGCCATTTAATTTGATTTTTAAGTTTTAGGGTTCTTCACGATTTCTGGTAAATTAGTTAGATATAGTTGATATAAATTTATGATAGTTACATATTTAGAATCGTGAGTGAATTTAGAGCAAGTTTGGTCTTTACATCTTTGCAAATGGTTGAGAAATGAGCAAGTTCATAAATTTGAAATTTGAGAGCTTGAGGTTGAAGACGAAGATGGTGGTGGCGCGCAATTTTCAAACTCAGGTCTAAGTTTATTTTATTTTGATTGATACCTGTTTCATTAACGACTAAAACGTGATAGCCCAGTGGTAAAGAGTGTTTGTGTGTTGCGCGTGCCCAAGGTCTGGGGTTCGAATCCCCCTCGCCCCAGACCTTTTGATTTTATTTCTTTTTTCACTTCTATGCATTTGAGTAATATATGAATTGCAATGGAACCATGCATATGACACCAAGCGCGCGTTGGCTCAGTGGTGTTGTTTTGGGCTGGTAATACAAAGGGCGTGGGTTCAAACCTGGTTGGTGACAAAACCCTATTTTTACCACTTTTTCCCATTTAATTTCTTCACAACTTTAACCAATTATTTAACCTATCAAATTAATTTATTTTCACTTCATTTTTCACACACTTCTCATTTAATATATCTATTTTGTGAATAATAAAAAAAATCATAAAAATATTATTTATTTCATATATTTTTATTAGGTTTAAAATAGTATGTTTTAAGTGTTTTTCTTAAATACTTTAAATATATATTCACTTTGTTTTAACCTAATCATTTTGTAAATAAGGTTTATGATAAAACCCTGTTTGTTTAGGTTTTAATTAGGCATAGATCTTCATCTTTACCTTAATTAAGTTGACTTTTGTCAATTTTCAAAACTGTGCATATATTAGTTTAGAACTACGTTTGAGTATAAACCCTAGGACAGTTAAACCATATATATATATTATAGGAATATGGCCTAGGATTGAGAATGTCTTCCCGGTGAAGGCTCTTTCCTAATTAGAGATCTGTAGTTCAAACCCCCAAGATGAATTATTCCCGGTGAAACATCTTGGCAAAAACCCTAGAATCCAAATAATAGGACACATCCACCCAAAGAGGAATTATTCCCGGTGAAACCTCTTACCCAGTTGCTTAGAGCCAAAATAAGTTCAAAACTACATAGCTTTCTCTTGTGCTATAACAAGGACCCTCGATTAGCCTCCTCTTGGGCTTTGTACAAGGACCCACAGGCTTCTTAAAAGCATTTCCAGCTTCCTCTTGAGCTTGTATACAAGGACCCATCAGGTTTCTTATAAACATAGGAACAGGTCTTTAGTCACCTTTTAGCCTACCCTGGTGAGTTTCTTCCAATTTAAACCAGACCTTAAACAAGCTAAGTTTGTCTCAATTTTGCATTGAGTACACCTTTTGGAATGAGAGACATGGACAGTCTCTGTCACCCTTATCTTCATCAATCTTCCTTAGCAGAGTCTAGGATCTATGTTTATTTTCTCCTCAGCATGAGTCAGCCTTCATCTTGGGCTTTAAACAAGAAGTCTCCACTAGATAATCTTTCTGCCAATCATGTTAATAAAAACCCCTGGAAAGGGTTAGCCTCCAAATCAATCCATCATTTCAATAAAATTCCCTGGAAAGGGTTAGCTTCCACACATTCCTTCATGTTAATAAAAACCCCTGGAAAGGGTTAGCCTCCAAAGTCAATAAATAAATAAATAAAGATTCATTTCTCCTAGGAGATAATTTCCCCAAAAGAGTCAAAACCCCTGGAAAGGGTCAGCCTCCAAAAACATGATAAAGTCAGTCTTTTACCAAATAATTCCTCCAGCTGAGTCAAAATCCCTGGAAAGGGTTAGCTTCCAAAGAAAAACAGTCTTTCAATAAATAAAATCTCCTCAATAAAGTCAAAACCAACAAAAACAGTTAGCCTCAACCTTGGGTTTCATACAAGGCACCAAACAATAAAACTCCCTTGTCAAAGAGTCTGCCACAACCTTGGGCTTTGTACAAGGCAGAAAATAATGTTTTCCCTAGCTAGAGTCAGCCATAACCTTGGGCTTTGTACAAGGCACGCAAAATAGAGTCATTCATAGTCTCAAAAATTCAGTTATCTTCAGCAGTCATCCACAACCTTGGGCTTTGTACAAGGCACACAAATATAGTCTCCCTAAGTAGAGTCAGCCTCAATTCTGGGCTTTGTACAGAACACCAAATAAAAATCCATCAAATAAACACTCTCCAAATAGAGTCAGCCTCAATTCTGGGCTTTGTACAGAACACAAAAATACCCTGTAATTAATCCCCAGTGGAGTCATCTCCCAGAGTCAATATATTAATTAATCAATCAAAAAGCCTCAAGCTTGGGCCTCATACAAGCCAGCTAAAGTCAAATCTTTTATACAGTAGATAGACATAGCTTATCTCTATAGAGAGATATTTTTACTACTCTACCACATTCAAACAAACAAACATTTCAATTTCAATTTTAATCAAGTCTCCCATTTAGGATTTTGAAAGGCATGAGCTGGCAGTAAAACCCAGACATGTGGTAACTTTCCCTAATTTGGATGAGCATCTTTCTTTCATTTAAGAGGCATTTGACTGGTATACTTGCACATACACAAGTAAGGTCCCCTTCTTGAATGAAATGAATTTAGTTATTCTGTCACTCTTTTAAATGTTTGTGGTAGAATAGTACAAATACCTCTCTGTAAAGATGATTTCATGCCTCTTTACTGTAAACAGAGATTTAATTCAAAGCTTCAACCTTGAGCTTCAAGCAAGGCACCAAAAATAATTAATTTCCCTAGTTAGTTCCCCGAACTACATTAAGCTCTGACTTCCACTAGGGATATGTAGGCATGAGGTTCACAAGGAACCTCAGCGAGCTAATAAAATACCAAAAATAGTCAGTTTGTCTGTCTGTCAGTCTTTCCAAATCAATTCAATTCCTTCTCCTAACACAAAGGAGAAACTTTCCCAATCATTAGCAATAAACACAATCACAATGACACAGAGAAGGTTCCTGTAGAGTACTACAGATATGTAGGGTGTTTAAACACTTCCCTATGTATAACCGACCCCCCGGACTCCAGAATTTCTAGTCTAGGTGAAATCCCCACACTTAGCAAACTCCTAGGGTTTAGTTGAGATCTTTTTTCCCCTTTCCTACTCGTAGGACAATAAGAAAGTTCGTGTGATATCGTAGGAAGAACTGAAACAAAATTCATCCCGCCACGGGCGCATTCTCCTTCCAAATTTCGCGTGAAGGGTCTAGCGTGCCGTCCTCTCAAGTGAAACGGGGAGGTAAAAGAAAACGACCACCACAGAAAAATGGCGACTCTGCTGGGGATATAAGTGTTAAAAACCTTGGTTTTTCATCCAAACCAATGGTTGACCTGTTGCTGGTCCAGCCCCAATAAGGAATTAGGGATGCCAAATTCCCCCTCAAACAAGAGAGGTCCTGCCTAACCTCTGTGTCATTTCATGTGTTTGCTGCATTTATATTTGTTTATTTTGTTTATTCTGTATCGGGAAAGGGCTTGATTCCCCCTTGTGGTGAGAAATCCTATACCCGGATTTGAGTGCAACATAAGATAGGATGGAGGATGTCTTCCCGGTGAAGACCCTCTAATCTTGGTTCACAATTCTACTCTTGGGATTTGCCTGGCTGGTTGTGATTAACTGCGCCACTGCATTCCGAGACTGATTTGTACCAGGAGGACCTAGAAACCCATTAACCCCACTTAAAGCCTTTTGTTAGGACGTAGAGCGGTGATTACGAAAGTAATTGTCACGCAGATACTAGACTCAGAGAAAACTCTCTTATAGATACCAGTCAACGTATCTTTAAGGTTGAGCAAAAACTCTGAGACCCCTAGAACCCGTTCTACAGGTACAAAAATCCTTATCCTTAGTTTACCATTGGGGCGAGGTTTGCGTTTTGACTTCATGACCACTATACCCTTCAACGCCATGTTTGTTTAAAACTCTTGTGTGTGCATTCATGCATTCATACATCATTCATTAATAACAAAAAAAAAGAAGAGTCTTTTTCGAGTCGTTTTTCAAGGAAACTAAATAACGAACGTTTTGAACTTCATAGAAAGAGAGAAACGGAGAAAGGACTTAAGGATCTATACGATGGATTACGGAAGAAAGAGAGCTAGGAAATACACCTTCAATATTCCCCAGGTCGAGGAACTGGGAAAGCTCGGAAAACTGGTGGTCAACCCCCAGGCTTTCAAGGAGAAGTATGGAAAACTTCTGCCTTTGCTCAATACCAACATTGTGGATGGGATCCTTCCCACCTTGGTACAACTTTACGATCCAACGTATCACTGCTTCACCTTTCCAGATTATCAGCTCATGCCTACGTTGGAGGAGTACTCTCGTCTGATTGGAATACCCGTGTACGCGCAAGATCCGTACTCCGGTTTGGAAAAGAATCCTGACGACATTATCATTGCTGCAACTACTCCTTTGAACGTAGTCGACATCATAACTCATATGGTGAGTAGAGGAGGAATTCAAGGATTGCCTTCCAAATTCCTGTTTGATCAAGCTCGGTACTTCGTCAGCATCCAAGATATGAGCGCTTTTGAGGAAATCTTGGCTTTGCTTATCTACGGATTGTTTTTGTTCCCTAACATTAACGATTTCGTCGACATCAACGCAATTAAGATCTTCTTAATTGGAAATCCAGTTCCAACCTTGCTTGCGGATGCTTATCACTCTGTGCATTCAAGAAACCTGCAGCGAGGAGGATTAATCACATGCTGCGTACCGTTGTTATACGAATGGTTCGTTTCGCACCTGCCAAAGTCTAGCACTTTCTGGAATATGAGGGATGGCCTTTACTGGTCACAGAAAATCATGTCCCTCACTCATACGGACATTGAGTGGTGTAGTCCTGACAACGACGAAACCAAGATCATCTTCAGTTGCGGAAGTTTTCCCAACATACCCCTTATTGGAACTAAGGGAGGAATCAGTTACAATCCAGCTTTAGCCCGTCGTCAATACGGCTATCCCATGAAAAATATACCAAGTAACATCCAATTGGAGGGTCTGTTCTTCGAGAACATCGACGATCATAGCAACGTGCTGAAGAAGGAAATTGTCCAAGCCTGGCGTCTTGTACACAGCAAAGAGAGAAGATTGTTAGGAAAACATCTTTGCATCTCCCTAGATCCTTACCTTCAATGGGTACGCGTCAGGGCATTCAAGCTCAGGATGCCATATCAACATCAAGAACCTACTCCCCTAAGGGAACCAATTTACCTTTTCTCCACCGATGTTGAAAAATTACAAGCGGCATTAAACAAGGTATGCCAAGAAAGGAATGCTTGGAGGAACAAGTATCGAATCGTCAACACGGAAAATGTTGAGATTAAAAACATCCTAAGAAGGAAGGATGAGTTACTTGAAGTGCTCGATCGACAAGTGACACAAACGTCACTTTCTCATCATATCCCTCCTGCTTCCTGGATTATTGATCAGCTCACGTCAGAGAACGCTCAGCTCAAGAAACAGAAGAAAATGTTAGAACGTGAAGTCGGCTCTCCGTCAAAATTTTAGAGTCCTTTCTCTCAGTTTCTCTGTATTTCCCTTTTCAAAGTGTGTAAAAAACGGCGTTTTCGCTTAATTAATAAAAGTTTGATGTTTCATAACGTAATTATGGTGTTTCCTTGAAAAATATTAACTTAATTGCATATCATGCATCGCTTTAGTCGTACGCACTGACACGAGAATTGTCGCGGATCTAATAGTCACTTTCCTTTCTCCAGAAAGAGAGGAGGAGAAGGAGGTGAACCAAGACTTTCAAGCTGTCTCATCCATACAACACTCGTTCAAGTCGCAAGAAAAGAATGGAAGACTTTGAGCAAGAAAATGGAGAACTCAGAGAAGAGGTTAATACTCTCAAAGATGCTATTGAAAGGCTCAATAGCATGGTAGAAGCCCTGGTAGTTGCACAGAATCGACCAACGCCAGAAGAACCGCAAAGGACTGTGGTTTCCGAGATTGTTTCTACTCCTATTCCTCAGTATACCATGCCACCCAACCGACCTTGGGGCATGCCATATAACTTTACTCCAGAAGGGTACATACCCCCAGTTTCTGAAGTTCCAAGAGCTACAATGGAGATGCAACCACCGGAGGGTTACAAACCTCTGGAAATTGAAGTTCCAAGAGCAACGGCAATGGGTTTCGCACAACAGAATGCTGAGATTCCAAGATCTGCTGTCATGGCTTCTCCACAGCCCATTATGCATACTTTTCCTCCACAGGGCGGACAAGTATATCATCACGCTCCCGTGAGGACGCTGGCGTGTATGAAAGATTGGACGAGTTCCAGGAACAGTTTCTGCAAATGCAGAAGGAACTCAAGGCTCTTCGAGGACAAGATCTATTTGGAAAGAATGCTGCAGACCTTTGTCTGGTTCCAAATGTTAAGATTCCTCACAAATTCAAAGTACCAGATTTCGAGAAGTACAAAGGGAATTCATGCCCACAAAGTCACCTCGTAATGTACGCTTGAAGAATGTCAACTCAGACTGATAATCAACAATTACTCATTCATTATTTACAAGACAGCCTGACAGGTGCTGCACTCAAATGGTACATGAACTTGGACAATTCAGAGATTCGTACTTTTCGAGACCTCGGAGAGGCCTTCGTCAAACAGTATAAGTACAATCTGGATATGGCTCCCGACAGAGATCAACTCCGGGCCATGACTCAAAAGGATAGAGAAAGCTTCAAGGAATACGCTCAGAGATGGCGTGAAGTTGCTGCTCAAATTTGTCCACCACTTGAAGAGAAAGAAATGACAAAAATCTATCTCAAAACTTTGAGTCCATTTTACTACGGACGAATTGTTGCAAGTGCACCAAGTGACTTTACCGAGATGGTAAACATGGGTGTACGTTTAGAAGAAGCGGTTCGAGAAGGACGCTTGAACAAAGAACCAGAATCTTCTATTGGTCCAAGGAAGTATGGAAGTTCTTTCCAGAAGAAAAAGGATCAAGATGTCAGCAATGTCTTGCACAAAATCAAGAAGAAAATCCAACCTCAAGTTGCAGCAATAACTCCGGTTGTTAACTCAGCACTAGCTTATCAACCTCAGGTCCCGCAACAGCAAATTCAACAAAGGTCGCAGCAACCTCAGCGACAGGTTCGACCTCCAAATTACAACAATCGGGCTCCAAGGTATCCTGCCTTTGACCCAGTACCAATGCCGTATGCGGAATTGTTTCCAACATTACTGGAAAAAGGACTCATTCAGACAAGAAGTCCTCCAAATCCTACAAACAGTTCCTCACCATGGTATAAGGCTGACCAATCTTGTCCCTATCATCAGGGGGCACCAGGTCACAATATTGAGAACTGTTTCCCTTTCAAGATTGACGTCCAACGATTAGTGAAGAGCGGAATGCTATCCTTCAAAGATACTAATCCAAATGTCCAAGCAAATCCTTTACCGCAGCATAAAGAAGCTTCAGTAAATCTGATAGATCAACACCCCAACATCATTCAAATCTACGACATTCGTCAGATAGGGGAAAATCTTGTCAAGATGCACGCTAAACAAGCTGGGTACGGTCATGTACCACCTCACAACTACTTCACATGCGAAATTTGTCCAAAGAATAATCAAGGATGTGCCGTAGTTCAAGCTGCATTACAAGAACAAATGGACTTGGGATGGATTCAACATATCCGAGTCAGAACTGAACATGACATCAACATGGTTCAAGGATGTCCAGGAGAATACAAAATCTACAAAGTTGAAGACCTTGAAGGATCGGTAGTCAGGTTCCACAAAACTTTAAATGGACTTGCCTACTTTGGAACAGATTTCCACGCTTACAGTAGATGCGAAATCTGTCGAAGAAATTCACGAGGATGTTTGCGTGTTCGTAACGACATTCAAAAGCTGATGGATGACAATACCATTACTGTTCTTGCCAACAGAGAAGATGATGAAGTCTTTACCGTATCTCCTCAAATTAATCAAGATGAACCTATGCAAGTTAAGTATGATAGCAGGAAGACAGCAGTCGCACCACTAGTCATCTACTTACCAGGTCCTGTACCGTATGAGTCCAGCAAGGCTATACCATACAAGTACAACGCTACATTCATTGAAAATTGTAAGGAAATACCATTACCGTCTGTTGTCAACATTGCTGATGTTAGTCGAGTCACCAGAAGTGGACGAGTCTTCAACAGAACAACAGAAAATGTGGAGAAACCTTCGGAGGAAGTACCACATAGGCAAGACAATCATCCGACCAATGCTGTTCAAGCGAAAGAAAATGATGAGATCTTGAAGTTAATCCAGAGGAGTGAATACAACATTGTAGACCAATTACTACATACTCCGTCTAGGATTTCTGTTCTTTCCCTGCTATTGAGTTCTGAAGCTCATAGGGAAGCTCTACAGAAAGTTTTGGAACAAGCTTTCGTAGAACCAAGTGTTACAATATGCCAATTCAACAACATCATTGCCAACATCTCCGCCGGAACTAACCTAAGTTTCTGTGACGAAGATCTTCCTGAAGAAGGAGTGGACCACAATCTTCCACTTCACATCTCAGTTGGCTGCATGGGTAATACACTCACAGGAGTCCTAATAGACAATGGATCCTCTCTCATCGTCATGCCCAAATCAACATTATCAAGATTATCTTTCGAAGATTTCCCTCTAAGAAAAAGTCATGTCATCGTCAAAGCATTTGATGGATCAAGAAAGTCAGTTTTCGGAGAAGTAGATCTTCCCATAACTATTGGACCTCAGACGTTCAAAATCACTTTCCAGGTTATGGACATTCCAGCACAATACAGTTGTTTACTAGGTCGCCCATGGATTCATGAGGCTGGGGCAATTACTTCAACACTTCATCAGAAACTGAAGTTCATAAGAAATGACAAATTGGTAACCGTATATGGAGAACGAGCTCTGATCGTCAGCAACCTGTCATCATTCTCCGACATAGAACCAAAAGAAGTTGTTGGAACTAAATTCCAAGCACTTTCCTTGGACAAAGGAAAGGAGAAAGCAGTGTCTATTTCTTCCTACAGAGATGCAATCCAAGTTGTAAAGGATGGCACTACCAGTGGTTGGGGGCACATTAACATTCCTACCAACAACAAGAACAGAACAGGAATTGGATTCTTTCCGGCATCATCAAAAGCTATCCCAGGGATTGAGGTAGTTCTCCCTATTCAAGAAACTTTCTGCAGTGGAGGTTTTCTTCAACCTGTTCAACAAACAGTCAACACCATCGGTACGGAAAACACCGATGAAGAGGAATGGTTATCCTATCTTAACAAAGCGGGATACATCTCCCTACCAGAGTCTGATCCACCTTGCTGTTATCCGACTAAAGGATCTGAAAGTAAGACTCAACCAAGTAGTGATGAAGTTACTGACAGCTTCACCACCAGAAGTCATGGTTCATCAGAAGAAGTTCCTCCTATCCCCGAAGAGACTTGGGATACATTAGGAGAACCAAGCGGAAAATTCGACTACATGGTGAAATACTCCGCTCCTGAAAGTTCAAGAATCTCTCTTGAAGACATTGTTCCAACTGGATGGAACATTGATTATGAATACCTCTCTCAGCCAAAAGAGATGTATAACCCTTGCTATTCATCATCATCGACTGGTGAAATCATCATTGAGGATTATATCCCCAAGTCACCTTCCGAGGCTACGGATTTAGAGTTCACGTATCTAGTCAATGCCATCTTGGGAGAAGAGCAAGACCAAAATACAGAAGAGGATGATCTCGAAAGTGTCTCCGACAACGAGTCTCTCCATTCAGAAGATTGGAAGTTTCCTCAAAAAAAAAACCGACATACTCCACTTGGAAATGGGTATGCTCACACCGCTCAGTCTGCTGAAGTAGAAGAAGATCGTCTGAGTGTTGCAAAGACAGTGGTTGGTAAATCAAGACCTACCATAGGCCGGCTTAAGCCTAAGGTTCCAGATTACTTAGTGCACAATGGGGTTCGCCACTACTGGACAGCTGTTGAAGTTTCAACTATTGTTCGCACTCCTAAGTAGGAACTTTCACCGTTATTTTGTCCTCTCACCATAGCCCAGGGTGAAGAGATGTTTCATAGGGCTTTGCATTTTACTATTTCTTAGGAAAATGTCTCTCTTTGCTTCGCCCAAAGCAATAGAGTTTTGTTTTATAGGGTCTTTGTTTCAAAAAATGACTGTCCATAAATAAAAATGTCATTCTGTTCCTTCGTTTAGTTTTTCCTTTTCTTTTTTCGGAAATTGGTAATCCTAAAAAACACCCTTAAAAAAACATCAAAAATTCCATTAACTGCATACACCGAGTCTTCCCTCGTTGTCTAAATAAAACTTATCACACATATGCAGATTAATCATAAAATACCCCGTTGAAACGTACGACCAGATGACTTCTCCAAGCTTTGAGTTTCCTGTATTCGAGGCAGAGGAAGAAGAAGACGAAGAAATATCAATGGAAATTTCACGATTACTTCAACAAAAGGAAGAGGCCATTCAGCCATACAATGAGCCTCTAGAGATCATTAACCTTGGTTTCAATGGAAACAGAAAAGAAGTTAAGATTGGAGCTTCGCTCAGTTCAGAGATCAGAGAGAGTTTGATACAACTGCTCAAAGAATTCTCAGATGTCTTCGCTTGGTCTTATCAAGATATGCCAGGGTTGGATACCAGTATAGTGGAGCATCGCTTGCCATTAAAGGAAGAATGCCCTCCGGTCAAGCAAAAATTAAGAAGAACTCATCCGGAGATGGCCATGAAAATCAAAGAGGAAGTTCAAAAGCAGATCAACGTATGTTTCCTCGTTACTTCAGAATACCCTCAGTGGTTAGCTAACATTGTTCCCGTTCCTAAGAAAGACGGAAAGGTCCGCATGTGCGTCGACTACAGAGATTTGAACAAAGCTAGCCCTAAGGATGATTTTCCTTTACCACATATTGATATGTTGGTAGACAGTACAGCAAAATCCAAAGTTTTCTCATTCATGGACGGATTTTCAGGATACAACCAAATCAAAATGGCACCTGAAGACATGGAAAAAACAGCTTTCATCACCCCCTGGGGCACGTTCTGCTACCGTGTTATGCCTTTTGGACTAAAGAACGCAGGGGCAACTTATCAAAGGGCCATGACTACACTTTTCCACGACATGATGCATAAAGAAGTGGAAGTCTATGTGGATGACATGATTGCCAAATCAGAAAATGAAGAAGATCACATACAAAATTTGACAAAGTTATTTCAACGCTTACGGAAGTTTCAGCTTCGCCTGAACCCCAACAAGTGTACCTTTGGTGTCTACTCAGGAAAACTCCTTGGTTTCATTGTCAGCAAACGAGGAATTGAAGTAGATCCAGACAAAGTCAAGGCGATTCAAGAAATGCCTTCGCCCAGAACCGAGAAACAAGTTAGAGGATTTCTTGGACGTCTGAATTACATCTCGAGATTCATATATCTCATGACTGCAACTTGCGCTCCTATTTTCAAACTTCTACGGAAAAATCAAAGTTGCGTCTGGACAGACGATTGTCAGAAAGCGTTCGACAGCATTAAGGAATATCTGCTCGAACCACCCATCTTGTCTCCTCCAGTGGAAGGAAGACCTTTGATAATGTACTTAACCGTCTTAGAAGATTCCATGGGTTGTGTCCTTGGACAGCAAGACGAGACGAAGAGAAAAGAGCATGCCATTTACTACCTGAGCAAGAAGTTCACTGACTGTGAATCCCGCTACTCCATGCTCGAAAAGACGTGTTGTGCTTTGGCCTGGGCTGCCAAGCGTCTCCGCCAGTACATGATTCGACATACTACTTGTTTGATCTCTCATATGGATCCAATCAAGTACATCTTTGAGAAGCCTGCTTTAACTGGGAGAATTGCCCGTTGGCAGATGTTATTATCAGAATATGACATTGAGTATCACGCACAGAAAGCCGTGAAAGGAAGCATTCTAGCTGAGCACCTGGCTCACCATCCACTCAATGGTCATGAATCAACCAGTTTCAACTTTCCAGACGAGGACGTCATGTACCTCAAGATGAAAGATTACGACGAGCCACTACCAGACGAAGGACCTGAGATAGGATCCCAGTGGGGCTTAATCTTTGACGGAGCTGTCAATGCTTATGGACGAGGAATTGGGGCGATCATTGTTACACCTCAGGGTACCCATATTCCATTTACTGCCAGATTAACTTTCAAGTGCACAAACAATGAGGTCGAATATGAAGCTTGCATCATGGGTCTCGAAGAAGCCGTGGATCTAAGAATTAAACACTTGGATGTATACGGAGATTCTGCTTTGGTCATCAATCAAATCAAAGGAGAATGGGAAACACGCCAACCAGGGCTAATTCCTTACAAAGACTACGCGAGAAGATTATTACCATTCTTCGACAGGGTAGATTTTCATCACATTCCTCGTCAAGAAAACAACTTGGCTGATGCATTAGCCACACTCTCTTCCATGATTAGGATAAATCATTGGAATGACATTCCTCGGATCGATGTTATGCGCCTGGATAGGCCCGCTCATGTGTTCACAGTAGAAGCAATCATCGACGACAAACCGTGGTATCACGACATCAAGAACTTTCTTCAAAAGCAAGAGTACCCTCTCGGAGCATCAAAGAAAGATAGAAAGACTTTGAGAAAGTTAGCTTATAGATTCTTCCTGAATGAAGATGTTCTGTACAAGAGAAACTTCGACATGGTTCTGCTCAGATGCGTTGACAGAAAAGAAGCAGAAATACTCATGAGAGAAATACATGAAGGTTCCTTTGGTACTCACACCAATGGACACACCATGACAAGGAAAATACTGAGAGCAGGATATTATTGGCTGACGATGGAGTCAGATTGCTACCAGTACGCAAGGAGGTGTCACAAATGTCAGATCTACGCCGATAGAATTCATGTGCCACCATCTCTTCTCAACATACTCTCTTCCCCTTGGCCTTTCTCCATGTGGGGAATCGACATGATTGGAATGATCGAACCAAAAGCGTCCAACGGACATCGCTTCATCTCGGTAGCCATAGACTATTTCACCAAATGGGTTGAAGCAGCTTCATATGCAAACGTTACAAGACAAGTTGTCGTCAGGTTTATCAAGAATCACATCATCTATCGCTACGGCATTCCTAGCAAGATAATCACTGACAATGGGTCAAATTTGAATAACAAAATGATGAAGGAGCTTTGTGAAGAATTCAAGATCGAACATCACAACTCATCTCCTTACAGACCAAAGATGAATGGAGCTGTAGAAGCAGCTAACAAAAACATCAAGAAAATCATTCAGAAGATAGTCATCACTTACAAAGATTGGCATGAAATGCTCCCGTATGCTCTTCATGGTTACCGTACATCAGTACGTACTTCGACTGGAGCAACTCCTTTCTCCCTTGTATATGGCATGGAGGCAGTCCTACCTATAGAGGTTGAGATTCCATCAATGAGAGTTTTGATGGAAGCAAAATTAACAGAAGCCGAATGGTGTCAAAGCAGATTCGATGAATTGAACTTAATCGAAGAAAAGCGCATGACAGCTTTATGCCACAGACAGCTATATCAACAAAGAATGAAGAAAGCTTTCGACAAAAAGGTTCGACCTCGCACAATCAAAGAAGGCGACCTTGTACTCAAAAAGATTCAATCTTTTCTCACAGATTCGAGAGGGAAATGGACTCCCAATTATGACGGCCCCTACGTGGTCAAGAGAGCTTTCTCAGGAGGAGCCTTAATACTCACGACTATGGATGGAGAAGAATTCACCCGTCCTGTGAACGTCGACGCAGTCAAGAAATACTTCGCCTAAATAAACAAAAGAACAGCTCGCTAAGTTGAAAACTCGCAAAGAGCGACTTAGGCAAAAAAGAGCGTCTCGGTGAATCGAAAACCCGAAAGGGCGATTCAGGCAAAAGTTAGAGACATATAAAAAAATAATGATAATAATCAATCCCGGTAAACTTAAAACCCGAAAGGGGTAGTTTACGCAAAAGTTAGGGATATATGGCAAGTAACTGTGTTCAGGACAAACTTGATCATTCAAAATCCATAGCGGAGTGTTCATCAGCAGTAGGTCATCTTCTACGAAGCACGAATACAGCGCGACTTGGAGTGGAAGGGAAAGATAACGGTCGTCACGTTTCATCGTAGCCCTTTTCCCAAAAATTACCAATTTCCCACTTTGTAAATACTCCATGGAATCAAGCATTTGGCTGATTACCATTCCATATATAATAATTTGAGCCTTGTGCTTTTCTTTGCAATCTAGTCTTATTCAGTTTCTTGAAATGCATTTTAAATTTAAACAGTCATTTTCTTGAAACAAATGTTTTCATAAAAATAAAATGAATTTACTTGCAAAAATAAAGGTGAAATTTCTTTCTGAGGTTTACAAACAATAGGAAGAATGCAAATAGTTGCTCCGAGAACGGTTGAGACTCCGGGAACCAAGATTTCCCCATGAGGTCGCTTTGCGAACATCTCCCGATGACAGATCTTTACTTCAATTCATACTACTTACTTCGGACAGCGGACAACTGATAACCAGATATTCCCAACGGAGTTCGAACTCCAAGAAGAGGACATCTTCTGATCCACAAGAATTTCAGTCGTATCATAGGATTTTACATCCGCGACAATTCCATTCACATTCACTTTACATTTTATCATTGTCATAATATTCATGCATACATTACATCATAATTGCATAGTCGAATCAGGCTTTGATCCTGTGAATGCCTAAGTCATTGAGGCATGGACTCGAGTTTCCCCTGCAAGTTCCGGAGAAACTTTTTCCTTCGAGACAACAGTTCATACACAAGGATCTCCCCAAGCAAGTCAATAGATGGTAGTCTCCCTCAAAGAGATAGTTTGTTCACTTTTGGAAATCCTCAGCCGAGATTCTCCTGTAGAGCGACACTCGACAGTCTTCTTCAGATAAGACAGTCTGCTTCGCATTTTGGAATTCCCTACAAATTTGGTATTTTCCCAGCAAGATCTGGAAATGCCCCTTTTTGAAAGTAATTCAGAATCTCCCAGCAAGATTGACAAATGATTCCCCCCAGCAGAATCAGTAAATGGTAGTCTTCGTCCAGAAGGTAGTTCATGATCCCCAGCGGAGTCAACAAATGGTAGTCGTTCCCCAAGGAAAGACAGTTTGTCTGTTAAATACTCAAGAGATCGACAAACGGCAGTTTCTTCAAACGGTTTGTCTGTTTCTGGGATGCTTAGTTCCCCACAGAGTCGATGAATGGTAGTTTTCCTCTTAGGAAAACAGTTTGTTGATTCCCCAGGCACCAGTCGACGGATGGCAGTTTTCACCCCGAAAACAGTTCGTCCGCCTTCAAACAAAGTCATTAGCCCCTCAAAAGAGCGCGGGCCCATATGACAATCTTTCAAAGATGCCAAGTCAAAAGGGAAGATGGTGAAGTTTCTTTATTACCGTCAAATGGTATCTTACCTCCAAGTGCTGGTAAGAAGTTTGATGAGGAAACAAACCTTTGAAGTTTCTTTATTACCATCAAATGGTATCTTACCTCCAAGTGCTGGTAAGAAGTTTGATGAGGAAACAAACCTTGAAGTTTCTTTATTACCGTCAAATGGTATCTCATCTCCAAGTGCTGATGAGAAGTTTGATGAGGAAACAAACCTTGAAGTTTCTTTATTACCGTCAAATGGTATCTCATCTCCAAGTGCTGATGAGAAGTTTGATGAGGAAACAAACCCTTGAAGTTTCTTTATTACCGTCAAATGGTATCTCATCTCCAAGTGCTGATGAGAAGTTTGATGAGGAAACAAAACCTTGAAGTTTCTTTATTACCGTCAAATGGCATCTCATCTCCAAGTGCTGATGAGAAGTTTGATGAGGAAACAAACCCTTGAAGTTTCTTTATTACCATCAAATGGTATCTTACCTCCAAGTGCTGGTAAGAAGTTTGATGAGGAAACAAACCGTTGGAAATTTTCTCTTTATCTGAGATATTGTCCAAACACAACTAAGACCAGTTTCGAGATATGGACATCCGAAACAAGGGGGAGGTTGTTTACCTTTTTCTAAGTATCAACACTTAGTTAAAGAAGATGGATTGCGCATCCTACACTGCTATCCATTCGCCAGAATCCACATCAAGTATTTCTGCAGAAGTTTGTCTCCTCATCCCCGCCGAGTGCGACAACGGGATCAAAGTCATGCAAAGATTATGTCAATTACAACATCTCAGGAGCGCCCAAAATTCGGGCATTCTTTGATATTTAAGTCTCTTTCACGCAGGAGAGATCGAGATATCAATCTCTCTCCCTCCAAATATAAGAAACTTAAATAGGGGCATCTGTCATACCCTAATTTTGACCCCCCCTGAGATGTCACATCGTTGACGTCAAATTCAAAAATGTTTCTTGATCGGTTTGGAAGCCATGATCAAGATTTCATTCATTCACTCGTTCATTGCAAGATAATTTCATGTTCATGGAGTTTTTCATTTGAAATGCACCATTGCCGATTTGTGTGATTCAAGAGATTTATTTGGAATTTATTTCGTGACTTTTGGCCTATGGATTCATCAATAATGAAGAAAATTGGCTCATGTGAATTATTTGGAATTTGAAACAAGTGCAAGATCATTCATGGGAATTTCATCAAATTTGCAAGAGAATATCTTTTAGTCCATTTGTTGAAAGATAATTTCAAGTGATTATTCAAGATCGTGAACTTAAGGATTTCGAGTCCAATATCATTTCAAAATTCATGGTACAAGAACACTTTTTCAAGACTTGAAATTCAAGTTTCTCACTATCCCAAAGGTATTCTACCATTCCTATTCAAGAATTACCATGGATCATTCAAATTTGCAAAATTCAAAGTTCACTCAAGAATATTCAAACTTCATGTTTGAATAACAACTTCATTCAAAATTCTAAAGGAAATTTAAGCACTTTACGAATGGAGTTCTTTGCATAAACGTTAACCAAATTCCAAAAGAATTACAAGTGGACTTTATCCAAGATTCAAGATTACATTTCAAAGTCCAATTCAAAATTCAAGATGGAATTACAAGAATAAAAGAAAATGCAAAGTTTCTTGAAATCTTCAATCTTCAAATCTCCATTCTTCAAGTTCAAGTTTCTTCATGCTTTCTCTTCAATAATACTCATTCACATGAAAAAGAAACAAAAAGGGTGGAATTAGCAAAAGTCAAATAAATAATTCAAAAAGCCCAAAAGCCCACATGGAGGCCATCTTTTTCGAAAAAAAAAAGAGAAAAAGGAAAAGTCAAAGAAAGTCAATGAAAGTCAAAGAGAGATTTTTATGTCATAAATTTCTACAACTTAGAGATATCATAAAATGACATGAAAATTTTCTCACATGGCTTATGTCATAAAGGAATCTTTTGGCTTATGTCATGTGGAATCTTTTTGCTTATGTCACAATGGATATTCCTTTCTTACAAGAATCACAAACTTGACTACCAAGTTACATAATACCTAACATATCCTAATTTTTGCCTATAAATAGAAGGGCTCTCCATAGTATTAAACACACCAAAGCAACCATATTCCTTGCTTTCTCTTTCTCTTCTCATGCTTATTGTTTTTCAAAGTTCTTTGGCAAGAAGAATCGATTTCTTCAAACCAGAGCTTATCTTTGGAAAGTAAGCATTCTAACATCTCAAGGGAGGTCATTTGAGGTGATCCAAGCACCTGGATCATTTCTGCAAGTGGAGGAACACCATTGTTGCTCTCACTTAGGAGCAGTTGCAGTTGGAGGTCCATAGTGCAATTCAGAAGGTTTCCAATCAAGCTAAGCATCCAGGCACGTTCCATAGGAGGTAGTGAAGCTGTTCAGATGGCTGCAGCTCATCTGTAACTCAAGAATCATCACCCTCCATGTTCACTTGAAGCTGAAATCGAGGGAGGTCCATAGAGTAATTCAGGAAGATTGAGGTTACTAAAAGCATTCAGTTAGCATCACTGAGTCACAAGGAAGCTTTTGGGATCATTCATACAAGCTCAGTTGCTCTCTATCATCCTCACGACTTCCATTTTCAGAGGTAAGTTTCTGAACCTCATCTCTTTAATTTAAGCATTCTTTAAGAAATAGCTCGATTCTATCTTGTTCAGCATCATCAGAGGATTGAAAACCCTCTATCATCATTCATTTATCTTTCAGCATAGCCATTTAATTTGATTTTTAAGTTTTAGGGTTCTTCACGATTTCTGGTAAATTAGTTAGATATAGTTGATATAAATTTATGATAGTTACATATTTAGAATCGTGAGTGAATTTAGAGCAAGTTTGGTCTTTACATCTTTGCAAATGGTTGAGAAATGAGCAAGTTCATAAATTTGAAATTTGAGAGCTTGAGGTTTAAGACGAAGATGGTGGTGGCGCGCAATTTTCAAACTCAGGTCTAAGTTTATTTTATTTTGATTTATACCTGTTTCATTAACGACTAAAACGTGATAGCCCAGTGGTAAAGAGTGTTTGTGTGTTGCGCGTGCCCAAGGTCTGGGGTTCGAATCCCCCTCGCCCCAGACCTTTTGATTTTATTTCTTTTTTCACTTCTATGCATTTGAGTAATATATGAATTGCAATGGAACCATGCATATGACACCAAGCGCGCGTTGGCTCAGTGGTGTTGTTTTGGGCTGGTAATACAAAGGGCGTGGGTTCAAACCTGGTTGGTGACAAAACCCTATTTTTACCACTTTTTCCCATTTAATTTCTTCACAACTTTAACCATTTATTTAACCTATCAAATTAATTTATTTTCACTTCATTTTTCACACACTTGTCATTTAATATATCTATTTTGTGAATAATAAAAAAAATCATAAAAATATTATTTATTTCATATATTTTTATTAGGTTTAAAATAGTATGTTTTAAGTGTTTTTCTTAAATACTTTAAATATATATTCACTTTGTTTTAACCTAATCATTTTGTAAATAAGGTTTATGATAAAACCCTGTTTGTTTAGGTTTTAATTAGGCATAGATCTTCATCTTTACCTTAATTAAGTTGACTTTTGTCAATTTTCAAAACTGTTTTCAATCTCCGAATAAGTCAAATGATTAGGGTTTTCAAACAACAAAACCTTGTATCATTCTAAATCATTTTCCAACTATTTTTATAACCAGTACTGTAAAGTACTGGGCCTCTAATAGAGTGTAAGTCCCAAAAACCTTCTCTTCTTAGCTTGTTTTCAAAACTGTATTTTCAAAATCTTCTTTCTGTTTTCAAAACATTCTTCTGGTATTTGAAGGGCATTATTCCCGGTGAAACTCTTCAGATACCTATGTGACCTTTGTCCATCTTCACTTCTTCTGTTTTCAAAAAACCATTAACTGCTTATCATATATATATATATTCAACTGTTATCAACAAAACAACAAAAATTACTGTTGAGGCTCTGTACATACTTCTTCAAAGGCCTCCACTCCATCCAGGTTAGGCTTTACAAGCTTTCAATTTACAGTCTTTATTTAAATTACTGTCAAATATAAACTGTGCATATATTAGTTTAGAACTACGTTTGAGTATAAACCCTAGGACAGTTAAACCATATATATATATATATATATATTATAGGAATATGGCCTAGGATTGAGAATGTCTTCCCGGTGAAGGCTCTTTCCTAATTAGAGATCTGTAGTTCAAACCCCCAAGATGAATTATTCCCGGTGAAACATCTTGGCAAAAACCCTAGAATCCAAATAATAGGACACATCCACCCAAAGAGGAATTATTCCCGGTGAAACCTCTTACCCATTTGCTTAGAGCCAAAATAAGTTCAAAACTACATAGCTTTCTCTTGTGCTATAACAAGGACCCTCGATTAGCCTCCTCTTGGGCTTTGTACAAGGACCCACAGGCTTCTTAAAAGCATTTCCAGCTTCCTCTTGAGCTTGTATACAAGGACCCATCAGGTTTCTTATAAACATAGGAACAGGTCTTTAGTCACCTTTTAGCCTACCCTGGTGAGTTTCTTCCAATTTAAACCAGACCTTAAACAAGCTAAGTTTGTCTCAATTTTGCATTGAGTACACCTTTTGGAATGAGAGACATGGACAGTCTCTGTCACCCTTATCTTCATCAATCTTCCTTAGCAGAGTCTAGGATCTATGTTTATTTTCTCCTCAGCATGAGTCAGCCTTCATCTTGGGCTTTAAACAAGAAGTCTCCACTAGATAATCTTTCTGCCAATCATGTTAATAAAAACCCCTGGAAAGGGTTAGCCTCCAAATCAATCCATCATTTCAATAAAATTCCCTGGAAAGGGTTAGCTTCCACACATTCCTTCATGTTAATAAAAACCCCTGGAAAGGGTTAGCCTCCAAAGTCAATTAATAAATAAATAAAGATTCATTTCTCCTAGGAGATAATTTCCCCAAAAGAGTCAAAACCCCTGGAAAGGGTCAGCCTCCAAAAACATGATAAAGTCAGTCTTTTACCAAATAATTCCTCCAGCTGAGTCAAAATCCCTGGAAAGGGTTAGCTTCCAAAGAAAAACAGTCTTTCAATAAATAAAATCTCCTCAATAAAGTCAAAACCAACAAAAACAGTTAGCCTCAACCTTGGGCTTCATACAAGGCACCAAACAATAAAACTCCCTTGTCAAAGAGTCTGCCACAACCTTGGGCTTTGTACAAGGCATCAAATAATGTTTTCCCTAGCTAGAGTCAGCCAGAACCTTGGGCTTTGTACAAGGCACGCAAAATAGAGTCATTCATAGTCTCAAAAATTCAGTTATCTTCAGCAGTCAGCCACAACCTTGGGCTTTGTACAAGGCACACAAATATAGTCTCCCTAAGTAGAGTCAGCCTCAATTCTGGGCTTTGTACAGAACACCAAATAAAAATCCATCAAATAAACACTCTCCAAATAGAGTCAGCCTCAATTCTGGGCTTTGTACAGAACACAAAAATACCCTGTAATTAATCCCCAGTGGAGTCATCTCCCAGAGTCAATATATTAATTAATCAATCAAAAAGCCTCAAGCTTGGGCCTCATACAAGCCAGCTAAAGTCAAATCTTTTATACAGTAGATAGACATAGCTTATCTCTATAGAGAGATATTTTTACTACTCTACCACATTCAAACAAACAAACATTTCAATTTCAATTTTAATCAAGTCTCCCATTTAGGATTTTGAAAGGCATGAGCTGGCAGTAAAACCCAGACATGTGGTAACTTTCCCTAATTTGGATGAGCATCTTTCTTTCATTTAAGAGGCATTTGACTGGTATACTTGCACATACACAAGTAAGGTCCCCTTCTTGAATGAAATGAATTTAGTTATTCTGTCACTCTTTTAAATGTTTGTGGTAGAATAGTACAAATACCTCTCTGTAAAGATGATTTTATGCCTCTTTACTGTAAACAGAGATTTAATTCAAAGCTTCAATCTTGAGCTTCAAGCAAGGCACCAAAAATAATTAATTTCCCTAGTTAGTTCCCCGAACTACATTAAGCTCTGACTTCCACTAGGGATATGTAGGCATGAGGTTCACAAGGAACCTCAGCGAGCTAATAAAATACCAAAAATAGTCAGTTTGTCTGTCTGTCAGTCTTTCCAAATCAATTCAATTCCTTCTCCTAACACAAAGGAGAAACTTTCCCAATCATTAGCAATAAACACAATCACAATGACACAGAGAAGGTTCCTGTAGAGTACTACAGATATGTAGGGTGTTTAAACACTTCCCTATGTATAACCGACCCCCCGGACTCCAGAATTTCTAGTCTAGGTGAAATCCCCACACTTAGCAAACTCCTAGGGTTTAGTTGAGATCTTTTTTCCCCTTTCCTACTCGTAGGACAATAAGAAAGTTCGTGTGATATCGTAGGAAGAACTGAAACAAAATTCATCCCGCCACGGGCGCATTCTCCTTCCAAATTTCGCGTGAAGGGTCTAGCGTGCCGTCCTCCCAAGTGAAACGGGGAGGTAAAAGAAAACGACCACCACATAACCAAATAAGAAGCCAACACTTGACATTAAAGAGTCAATGTAGATTTCCCATCCTTTGGACTACCATAACCAAGCAAACACAATACCAACTAAGGATCCAGATGAACTTGATATTGTTGCACCTCAAAATATTCCCTCTTCATTTGTGCTATAAGTTATGGAAGACGTTTATTTTTTTCATTCAAAACTCAAAGAAAAATAATAAAGAGTTCTCGCTATTTTAAGAAAGTATGGATCGAAAGTTTGTTTTGCGGTGCAAGTAGAAAATTCATAACTGCCAACTGGAAGGTCGTATGGGCTTGTCTCCCGCATAGGTGATACTTTTTTGGAATTCTATACATATTTTGCGCTCAGGCCGGAAGCCAATTCATAAAGGAAAGTGGCGGGAATTAATTGTTTACGAAACTTCGGCGTAACCGATCTGCCGTCTTTCGGATATTCAAAAATTTGTAACTTCCGATTGGAATACTGTTTTGAAGCGAGACCTATTCCAAAAGTTTCGTCTCGAGATATAATTTGTTTTGTGTGTTGGAGTCAACAATGGATTCTTTGATGAAGGACCCCGAATTCGCAATTTACTTGAGGTTTTACGGTGAAAAAATGGGCTGAACCGCTGTCTTTCGTACGATAAAAAATTTGTAACTCGCACACCGTTTACTCTATCAGGGTGAACTTTTAATTGGAGTTCCGTCTTGATGTACCCGACATTTTGTATGTTGGGACCTAAGGCCAAATATGCTCCAGAAATTCCAGACTTTTGCAGGAGCGTCATGATTTTTCTGTTAAAACAAGTTTTCAGGCATTGTCAGACAAGATTCAAAATTGCATAACTCCTTCGATTTTTATCCGATTGAGCCCGTTCCGACGGTATTCTCTTCGAAATTTAGTTGGCTTCAATTCATTGTCAAACAATTGGTTTCATATTTTGATTGGAAGGATGAGTTTCGTCACGTTCTTTGAGCGGTACACACAAAATTCTGCACAGTTAAGTTTTCCGCCTCCTGACTGGACAAATTTTCTCGCTGTTCAAATGCGCATAACTTCTTCACTGTTTATCGGATTGAGACGATTCTCACGGAAACGGTTCACAAATTTTGTCATCTTCAATTTGCCGTTGGTCTCATTTTCGACTTTAACGCCGAATCGCGTTTCCACGTAAAAATAGCTTAAAAAAGACGTTTCGGGGCATTTTTGGAATTTCACACTTTCACACTATATATTCATTTTCCTTCTATTTTTCATTCACTCTCTCTCTCTCTCTCTCTCTCTCTCTCCCTCCCTCCAAACATATTCTCTCATTTCTCTCTTCATTCTCCAAAATCAAATTCACATATTTCCACAAAATTGTAACAATTTCATACAAATTCTTGAAGAACTCAAGAACACATATCAACAAAAATACAAAAAACTCTCAAATCTCCTTCATCTCTCTCCCGATCTCCCTTCCATTCTCATTGGTCTCTTCTCTTCTTCTCCGACCACCGTATTCCCTCTGTCACGTCGCCAGTCACCACCGTGAAGCCTCCCTACGCTACCGCGAGTGATGCACATAGATTACTTCTCCGTCATGCGATTTTCTGGTGCATCTTATTTTTGTAATTGCACATAGATAACTTTGGATCTTGCTCATTTTCCCCGAATTCAACGTTTCGTCGGTCCGATTGACTTGTACATGCTGACTTTGACTTTTGTCTACCATATTTTTTCTTCCTTAGACTTGTATGTGCTATTGTGATCATTTGTGCTTAGTTTCTATCTGCTTAACACTTACTTTGTAATTTGACATATTGTCATTTTACCGTTTCATACCATTTTCCGTTTTCTCATGTTATAGGGTTATGGTGCAACTTTTGGTTGCATTCTTGTTATTGTTAACATGTTTTGTGAGTTTGTACGAGGATTCTTGAGCTTGGCGCCATACGGTCTATTTGCTCGATATTCTGCTTTATTTGCGTGATACCGCATCTTTTATCATACGCCAAGGCTTTGGTTTTCCGCTTTACTTGCGGGACACTATGTGTGGCATTCTTACTCCCTTCTTGCGAGGTGTATTGTACATACTGTATATTATCGTTACTTGCATATTGTGCGGTTGTGAGTTATTTTCGCAACCGGCAATATCATTTTGCTTTGATGCCTCGAAGTGCGTGCTAACTGTAGTTTCTCTTAGATTGACATGCATTTTGGTAAAACCTACCTAGCAGAAACATGTTGAATAAAATGCCATATCATACAACTTTCAACATGTTGAACAAGTTATCACAACATGACAGGTATGACATCGTGTTTATTGGAGCGTGTTTGCTGGAGCTGATCTGTCAATATATCAACTATTTTATTAGTTCGAGAAAATTGTGGAATATTCAATTAGCTTATGTGTATCCAAGATCGACTCAATCAAAGATATTCACATTGTCTATAATTGGAGACAATTTTGGAAAGGTTGGATTAAATACCTATTTTCTTGGAGATCAAGCAACAGATTTTTATGCAACCTCCTTGCTGCGGTTTTAGGCCCAATTCAGTCAATACTAATTCTATAAATAGACTGGCCTAAACCTAGTTTTAACTGGAATTGATACTTGTATTTTTAGGGTTCTAGGAATCCTTATTTTTGTTTGTGCTTTAAGTTCCATGTTTGGTCATTCACAAACCTGTAGGTGTTGAAAGGTGTTTAATCTCCGAAGCTGTTAAACAAGGAGAGTAGTGTCAATTCTCATAAGCTTTTAGGCATTGAGAAATGTGTGTCTTGGAAGAGTGTCTTCTACGTTTAATTGTTTGTGGTGTTTGTCACGGGTTGTGACTGTGGGGATTTGAGGAGGGCTTCATACCTAGGTGAGTCTTAGGTAGAAGTCATAGGAAGTGTAGTGATTAGGTGAGAAGTTGTAAATGGGGGAGTTTAACTTCGAATTGATACTATCGTATATTGATTTCATCCCTGGCTTAGTAGCCCTCAGAGTAGGAAGGTTGTTTTAAACTGGATAAACAATTCCTTGTGTCTTTTACCTTTCTGCATTATTTTTTGTTACTGCTACCATCTTGTTCCATAGTAGTTATCAACAGATAATTTGTTTCGTGACATCTCATTCGACATCACATATCTGATATCAGAATTTTAATTGGTATCAGAGAAGGCATCCTTCTCTGCATCTGGGTGAGATATAGGGAAGTTACTTTCTGGTACGATGGACAAGGAAGGAGGATTTTTGAGCATACCACCTTTTCTAGATGGAAGCAATTATGACTACTGGAAACCTCATATGGTGGCCTTCTTAAAATCCATAGAAAGCAGGGCTTGGAAGGCAGTTTTGAAAGGATGGAAGCATCCTGTCATTGTGGGAGCAGATAAACAACCCACTCCTGAGCTAAAGCCTGAAGAAGACTGGGACAAAGAAGAGGATGAACTAGCTCTTAGAAATTCTAAAGCCCTTAATTACATCTTCAATGGAATTGACAAGAACATCTTAAGGTTGGGGAACACATGTGAAGTAGCCAAGGATGCATGGGAAATTCTTAAAGCTGCTCATGAAGGCACATCCAAAATGAAGATGTCAAGACTCCAGCTGCTAATCACTCAATTTGAGAATCTAAGGACGAAGGATGATGAAAGTAATCACGACTTTCATATGAATGTTCTTGAGATAACTAATGCGTCCAGTGCATTAGGAGAAAAGATACCATAAGAGAAACTGGTGAGAAAGATGCTCAGGTCCCTTCCCAAGAGATTTGACATGAAGGTAACTACCATCGAAGAAGCTCAAGACATTAACTGAATGAGATTGGATGATCTTATAGGATCTTTTCAGACGTTTGAGTTAAGCATCAATGATAGAGCTGAAAAAAAGAACAAAAGAAGAGCTTTTATAGCCAACATTGAAGGTGGATAGGAGGAATGCGACCTGGGTTCAGATGAAGGAATATCCAATGTCATAGTACTACTTGGGAGACCATTTAACAGGGTGATAAAGTAGATGGGCAGGAATCCAAGATCAAATGTCCAGAACAACTCATGTGACAATCACATTTCAAATGATGTTTGAAGAAGGAAAGCTGAATAAGATTCCTCTCGAGAAAAGGGTATACAATGTTATCAATGTGGAGGTTTTGGACACATTAAACCCGAGTGTCCTACATATCTTAAGAGACAGAATAAGGCCTATCTGCAACATCATTTGAAGAAGACTTTGAAAGTGATCTTGAAGACGAATATGCCAAACATTTAAAAAATTTAACAAGCATATGGACATCCAATGACGGTGATTCTACATATGATGATCTAGCTGCATCATACAGAGAACTATGTCTCAGAAGTGCTGAATTGTGCCAAGAAAGGGAGAAACAAAAAGGTATGTTATGCCAACTGAATGCAGAAAATAAAGAACATTTGAGGACTATCGCTGGAGTGGAAGAAGAGGTGAGCTCTCTAAAGTTTGAACTTGACAAAATTCAAAAGTCTGATAGAATGCTTAATAATAGGTCTGACTCGCTTGATGACATTCTTCAAGTGGGAAGAAAGACAGGAGGCATGAGTGGCCTATAGCTAAATGGGAAAAAGAAGTTAGCTCTATATTCTAGTCATTGCCAGACTGGATCAAATATGTTAAATCAAATTTCTCAACATCTTGATAAGAATTGTATAGCCTTTGCCTCGACCTCAGAAAATTCAAAAACCAAAGAAGAGATGACCCCTGAAAGCTCATCCGAAGATCTGGCTCTATTGAGAAAATAGTTCAACAACATATCAAGAAAGCCCAAGTTGAATCATGAAGGGTATAAATAAGGAAAATAAATCATATACCTCAAGAAGCATGAGAGAGGCTCAGCTCTATCATGGTCAGGGGAAAGGTTCAAAAGAGAAAACAGTCAAACAAGAAAACCTCATGACTGAAGTATGTGAATCTGACAAAGAAACTAATGAGCCTGATACTAAGTCGTATGTTGGTGAAATTACTGTAAGTGAACTTGCAGCAGCACTCTCAGAGACGTGCTTAGAAAATGAAAAACTACGTAAGAGAGTAATAGAGCACAAAGATGTTGCTGCTCTACTGCAAGATGAGGAAGAGAAGCTTATGGAAATCATTGAAGATCCTAAAAAAGATGGTGTGTTGGTAAACTCAAACCAACACAACATGACTCAAATGAGAAGGAGGTCAAGTACTGGTATTGTAACACCCCGATATCCGCTATACGCATCAACCGTGTCGGCCAACCGAGCATGTCACCAGCTTAATCAATAATCCCCATAGGTTCGCTTACCGGCTGCCCAGGAAATAATGTTTTTGCCTCCCGCAGGAATCGAACCACGTACCTAGGGCTTAAGTACATATTCATAGCAATTCCTGCTACCAATTGAGCTAGTAGCTCAAGTGGTAGCAGAAATTGCTATGAATACGTACTTAACCCCTAGGTACGTGGTTTGATTCCCGCTGGAGGCAAAAACAATATTTCCTGGGCAGCTGGTAAGCGGACCTAGGGGGAGTATTGATTAAGTTGGTGACTTGCTTGGTAGGCTGGAAGCCCCGCGGGGGTTAGCGGAAATCCAGGGTGTTACAGGTACCACTATGAAAGATGAGAATCATCGAAATGAAAAAATCACTGAGAAAACTAGGAATCTTGAATCTAGAGGCCAAGTTATGATGAATGAGGTCTCTCAAAGGCAGAAGCATAAGATGTCAAGACCTGTGTCCCAACATCTGAAGATATCACATAAAAGGTACGACAACCCTTAGCATAAATACCGGAAATGCGACATGCTACAATTTGATTGGATATCCCAAACATATGGTGTCTCATCAAGGGAAACAGACTAATATGAATCCAAAGACAAAGAAAGTTTCCATCCATGGGACCTGTGTGAAAATTGTGTCTCAAGACATTAGCCATGCTATGTATGGAAGAAGATCCAAGTCTATGAAGGATGAAGGTGCAAGAGGAAAGAAAGATGCAGGTGTCACGAGTGATAACCTCTCTAAGGCTAAGATCGTGAGTTCTGTCAGAAAGAAGTCTGAGAATTCCAAATTCATATTTTGCAAGGTCCAAAAGGAAGGGAAATATGACCTGACTAGGTCCACAAAGATAATGGACTCTACAAATGTGATCATCAGTGACTCTATCAGAAAAGAGAACAATTTTGAGACAACTGCAACACTAGCTGAAGTGAGTACTGCTAAAGATGTCTCAACATACAATACCGACATTGGATAATCTAGTGCAAATGCTGAATCTGAAGAAACTTAGATAGCTGTCGGAGAACTAGTTCCCAAAATGCCAAAAGATCATCCTCAAGAACAAAGGTTCAATATTCCTAGTCAAGGAGCTGTTTCCAAATCAAGGGAAGGTTCTTCAAGTCCCATATGTGTCTCAAAGTGTGTGAATAAAGTAGTGACTAATGAGTCCTGGGTTAATGGCATGGGAGGTGAACTCAATCAATACAAGAGGAATGAGACATGGAACCTGGTCCCAAGACATGATGAGGTGCACGTCATAAGTAAGCAAGACATTGCCTCCAAAGTTAAAACGAGTCTTGATTTCCAGAGTGGATGTCCAGGTGAATACCAGAGTAAAGAGGTCTAAATAAGTGATCAGTCAGTGCTTGAACTCACATTCAAGTTAAGAATGAGTGTGTGTGACAAGAACGAAGATCCGAGGGCATGGTATATGACGTTGACTGAACCTCAAGCCAGTCATGGATATGGAGTGAATGGAACTGACAATGCTCTCTATGTTAAGGAAGGCTTGAGAAACTATGCCCATGTATGTATGGGTATCAAATGGATGTCAGATGAAATGATCCAACATCTTGTCAAACATTTGCAATTGGGGTTGGATATGAGTTTTGTGGACAAAGTGACTCAGCCTCTAGGAGCGCGAGTTGAATAGATGGAAGACTCAATACTGCTGTGTCAAAGCAAGTGTGCAAAGAACACTGTGTGGAAACTTAGTCTGGAGAGTACCACCCATGGAGGAATTCCTATCTCCATTCACCAAAAATGTTCTAAAGATGAAGAAGGAGTAAGTGTCTATCAGAATCTGCATCAATGCATGACTATGAGGCTTCTATATGCTAATGCAACTAGATTAGATATAGCTTCAGAAATTGGTGGTTGTATCAGAGGTCAAGAAGGACTCAAGATGAAACACCTCAATCAAGCCGAAGTAATTCTGGAGTTAGTATTGAGTACAAGCAAAGCACTATATTCTTATGATTCAGACTTTATTCTGGTAAAATGTTGTGATGAAGATCAGGCTAACAGTGTTGCTAATAGAAACAATACTTTAGAAGAAGTTTGTCTCTTGGAAAATAATGTCTCGTCTCCTGGCTCAGTGACAAGCATAATTGTGACACTTTGCCTATGGATGGAACTGTTGGTGCTCAACAAACGGTGAATAAGGATAATGCTCCTCTAAATTTCATGACATTATCATGCAAAAAATCGAGTGTCCTCAATGCTTACAAGGATCCGAGTCAATCTAGGATAATCAAGTACATAAACATAGGGCATCATCTCAGTAGAGATGTTGGGTAGATAAGGATCGTGACTCTGGAGCATGGTAATTATGAAAGGGAGCTTGCTATTAGTCCTCCAATAGGTCTTAATAATACTCATCTCAATAGAAAACTTGGGGTATGTATTCATGAAGAGTTTATAGCAGTTACTTCAAGAGTGGCATCTGCTAGTGGAAGAGCTAAAGATGCTGAATTTGATACAACTTCTATTGGTACCATTTGAGAAGAAGGAGCTTCTGTTGTGGTTGTTGTTGCATGACTGATGGTCATGTGATTCTGTTTTGATTTGCATTATAATTATTTTTATTTTAGTCTATGATTTTGTAAGGGTTAAATGCCCAGGATATTTTTAACTTTACTTTCACTAAGAAAAAAACTGCTTAACAGGTACTCAAGCTTTGTTCTACTACCTTTGTCACTTTGTGGATAAAAAGGGGGAGTAGTAATTGAGTATACATGAGGTGCTCGTGCTTGAGGCGGAGTATGCTAAACTACTTGCTATTTGCATGTGTTGAGGGGTAGTTGTTATTCAACTTTGCTTTGTTGTTAACCTGCTATGGTCTTTCCGCAGCTGTTCTTCTGATGCAAGGGTTATTTGGTTATTTTAGCCAAAATGTTCCAAAGGGGGGAGATTGTAGTTTCTCTAAGATTGGCATGCATTTTGGTAAAACCAACCTAGCAGAAACATGTTGAATAAAATTCCATATCATACATTTTTCAACATGTTGAACAAGATGTCACAACATGACAGGTATGACATCGTGTTTATTGGAGCGTGTTTGATGAAGTTGATCTGTCAATATATGTTTTGTTTTATTAGCTACAGAATATCGTGGAATATTCAGTTAGCTTATGTGTATCCAAGATCGATTCAATCAGAGATATTCACACTTTCTATAATTGGAGATAATTTAGGAAAGGTTGGACTGAAAACCTATTTTCTTGGAGATCAAGCAACATATTTTTATGCATCCTCCTTGTTGCGGTTTTAGACCTAATTCAGTCAATACTAATTCTATAAATAGACTGGCCTAAACCTAGTTTTAAGTTGAACTGATATTTTTATTTTTAGGGTTCTAGAAATCCTTATTTTTGGTTGTGTTGTAAGTTCCATGTTTGTTCATTCACAAACCTGTAGGTGTTGAATGGTGTTTAATTTTTGAAGCTGTTAAACAAGGAGAGTAGTGTTAGTTCTCATGAGCTTTTAAGAATTAAGAATTGTGTGTCTTGGAAGAGTGTCTTCTATGTTTAATTATTTGTGGTGTTTGTCACGGGTTGTGACTGTGGGGATTTGAGGAGGGCCTCATACCTAGGTGAGTCTTAGATAGAAGTCATAGGATGGGTGGTGATTAAGTGAGGAGTTGTAAACAGAGGAGTTTAACTTCGAATTGATAATACCGTATATTGATTTCATCGCTGGCTGGGTAGCCCTAAGAGTAGGAAGATTGTTATGAACTGGGTAAACAATTCCTTGTGTCTTTTACCTTTCTTCACTATTTTTCGTTACTACTACCATCTTGTTCCATAGTAGTTATCAACTGATATTTGTGTCGTGACATATCATTCGACATCACATATCTGGTACCAGAATTTCACTAACATTACTTGTTGTTGATGATAGCTGGAGCTTGGACCTCTAGGTTTCTATTAGCTTGTTGTTATTTACAGATTATATTCCGTTTGGTACCATCTCCTGTTCCCTTTTACCTATTTCCGCACTTTATCGCTTTCCAACATCATTTTTGGCATGAGAAGTAGGGTAGACATTCATCTGGCCAAGCCCTCGAAAAAGGCTTTGTTTGTGTGTGTTTATATTTGTGCTTGCAGAAAAGTCCTTAGAGAAGGCAATTGATAAGTCCTCATAGTAGGCAAGCGGAGAGGGTTCGCAATTAGATCCTCACGTGCCCAAGATCTGAATTGAGTCTAAGAACCGGATAAGGCAAGCGAGAAGGGTTTATTAGCCAAACCCCACACATTCTATAGCCCGCGTCGCCTGACGTTGACGCTCGGTGTATGCACGCACCATTTCCCCTTGATCATTCTTGCCCCGGTAACTCAGTGCCCCGATTAAGAAATCTCCTTTCCTACAGTGTGACGGCTTGGTTGATGAGAGGGACTCGCTCCTCTTGTCTATGGCCAGATCTCCCTATTACTTTTTGGTCTGATGCTTGGTTGACTCGGGTTATTCGCTCCCATTGGCTATGGTGGGACCCCACTTTCTTACCATTTTTCCTGCGCCTCGTAGGTGTTTCCTTTACGAGCGATGCTCGTTAGTGTGATATTATTGCTTGCATTTGTTTTCCTCAGCAGGTTGCTAGACTTAGCATAGTCACCCTTTGCATGCTAACATTAGGTAGACTTCCCTTTTGCATTAGGTTACCTATCATGCATTCTTTAAAACACAAACCTTACTCCTTCTTTTTATTTTTCCTCAAAGGAGCTTAAGAGCGTGTTATTTCCGCTTCATTCCCAACTTAAGTCTCCAAAGGTCAAGTAGTAGAGTGTGAATGTAACTGTTCACTTAGAAAACACAAAACAAACAGAAACTAGTTAGCCGAGATATGGTACCTCTGATTCCTCAAAAAGGATACGTAGGCAGCGGGGTACCTCTGATGCGAGTATAATTCTTTATTTTCCTTACATTTTTCATGCATCCTAGTTCTTGTCTATAGACATATATTCTTAACATACCCATATATTAGACAACAAGCGTGGATCCCATTGAGTACGATGGACGTGAGGGGTGCTAACACCTTCCCATCGACTAACCGACTCCCCTACCTGTTTCTCTGGTTCACTTTGACCTTGCTTATCCTTCGGCCAAGTTTATTCTGTGTTTCTTTTCCCTCTCTTGGGATAAATAGACAAAGATGGAGACTCTATTTCCTGCGCCACTTTCGCGTTTGTACTTGGATGAAAATCCCAGGAGCGACAAATATTTTCATAGATAACTTGCACAAAGCCTTGGAAATTACACCATGAGAACTTAAGACAAATATTTGGCAAAGTAACAACTATGTTCAGATGAATTCCTTATCACAATGCCTTGGAATTAACAATCAAGGAATTTCAAAGAATCACTTGCATACATAACGAGAAATAACCCAATGCATTGGAGTAAACTCCAAGGACTTCATGGATAAACAATCTATAATCAAACTAACAAGAACTCAAATGAAACTCCAAAGTGCTAGGGTCAATATCCTAATTCTAGGTCCATAGGTCCATCCTCCAAGCTTAGGGTAAGGTAGCCAAAGTCTAAGTCCAAGTTGATTATTAGTATTTTAAGCATAAAAATAAAGTATGGTCCAAGTGGACGAAAGAAAAAGGGAATAAACATAAACATATGTCCAAGTGGACAAAGGAAAAATTGCATAAACATAAACATATGTCAAAGTGGACAAAGGAAAAATTGCATAAGCATAAACATGATGATGAATGAAAATGGTAAAGTATAAAAAAAAGCAATATAATAAAGAGCATAAAGTAAAGTTAATTGTTAATTGTCAATAGTTAGTAAATGGGGATCAATGTCGAGTGATTAATGAATTAGGGTTCAAAGTTATTTTAAAACTCATCAGAAGATTGATAGAATCAAAACCTCTACACAATAAGTTTTCAAAAGTCTTGAACCAATTGCCATACAATCTCTGCCATTTGATATTTTTCATTTAAGAGAAAAAATGTAGCGATATGTTAAGCAATCGCCAAGTAACTTATATAGAAGTCACCCTAGAAGATCATCCTCGTAAAACTTTCAACACATGGAAAATGAAAATAATGGGTTTTTAGATGAAGAATGAGGGTTATAGAAAAGTAACCAGATGAATTTCTTTTGATCTTTATGGGATGTATCATCTTGATGATTCATTAGAGGATTGATAAGATCAAAACCTCTACCCAATGAAGCCAAACAAGATTACACCCACTAATAAAAAAGAAAGAGAGATGGAGGGAGAGAGAGAGAGAGAAGTGCCAAAACAAAAAAAAGGCTTAGACTATCATTAATATCCTTCATCTAATATTATGGATTTGGTTCTTTCAAACCTATCAACATTCTAGATCCAATGATATTAATGAAGTTAAGTCAAAATATCCTCAAATATTCACAAAGTCAGAACCAATCACATGGAATCAAATTATTATTTAAAACTGTCATACCCTAATTTTTGACCCCCCTGAGATGAAATATCTTCAGGATTTTCATCAGGTCAAAACTAGTGCCCAAAGCAGTCACTTCTTCATCTGGCATTTAATCAAGGATGTTCAAAGACAAGAAAACTCAGGCAAAGGATCAATCAATGGAAGAATTAGTCTCTAATACAATCATAAGACTCAAGAGCTTCATTTTTTCACCTATGATTGATTAGACACCCAGTCATCTGAGTACAGGTTTACTCAGGTCACCAGGCTAGGGTTTTTTAGCCTATCAAGGACTAAAATCAGGGATCACCTTTGGGAAACCCTAAAAAGCCCCAGGGGATCATTCAAAGACATCAATCATCTTCAAATAGCGCATATAACAAGATCCACTGGACATTACACCTCAATTCAAAGTCTACAGTCATCATTTTCATCTGGTCAAAAATGGGGTTTTTAACCTAATTCACCAGGATTATTGACTTTTAATCAGAGGCATGGATCCAAAACTCAAGACATGATTCAAGAACTTTTACCACCTCAATATAACCCATTTACATCACTCATTTGAGGAGAGGATCTTGATTCTACACAAAAGTCCAAATCTCACCTTATTTGGAAAAAGTCAAGTGTATGGGATCACCTTTGACTTTTAAGATTTTTGGTCAAACCATGACTTTCAAGGATCAATATCATCAATATATGGATATTAAAGTCATTTGACCAAAGAAATTCAAGAAGAATCTTCAAGGAGCAAAAAGTCGGGAATTAGGGTTTTTGAGGGCATTGTGGGAACTCAAAATTTCACCTACACAACTCAAAAAACTTCCAACATGAAAGTTGTAGATCTTGCAAAATAAAACAACATCTTACAATGGAACTTTTTTCAAAAGATCAATCATTTAAGAGTTTTGGAAATTTTGAAGTTTTAGGTCATAAACACTTAGAAAAGTTTCTAAGTGTTTTAACCTAGTTTTCTTCCAACTTTGGCCTCATTTTTCACAAATTTGCCAAATGATTCTGAAGAAACTCCAAACTAATGATTTGAAGTAGATGTTTAGGGATTTCCAAATTGTGTTCAACCTTCTCCAAATTCATTTTGAGCTAGGAGTTATGCTTGTTCAAAGTTGGCCTCATGAAGTAAAATTATAGGTCATGCATCATTTTTGAACTTTGCAATTTTGTGCACATGACCTCAATTATGGATGCTACACGACCCATAACACATCTGAAAACATGCCATGCATTCATTTTTACCATGCCATGATAATTGAGGAAGATTCCTAAAACAAGAATATGTGATTATGTAATGATTACATTTGAGAATTTATGGCAAATTGATGAATCACCCAAGGAATCTTCTCACCAACCAATTAGAGCTCACTTTGTATCTGAAATGTTCCCTAAGATCAGATAGAATCAATGGATAGGGAGCTGGCTCGAAAATGCAATGATCACACTTGGATATTCTTTGAAATTTCTTCATGGCTAAGAAACCAAATTCACTTCACTAAGCAAGCTCACTCTCTCAATCAGTACTGAATCATTTGCCTATAAATAGGAGAGCATACCTCAGTAGAAAAACACACCAAAGCAACCATATTCCTTGCTTTCTCTTTCTCTTCTCATGCTTATTGTTTTTCAAAGTTCTTTGGCAAGAAGAATCGTTTTCTTCAAACCAGAGCTTATCTTTGGAAAGTAAGCATTCTAACATCTCAAGGGGGTTCATTTGAGGTGATCCAAGCACCTGGATCACTTCTGTAAGTGGAGGAACGCCATTGTTGCTCTCACTTTGGAGCTGTTGCAGTTGGAGGTCCATAGAGCAATTCAGAAGGTTTCCAACAAAGCCAAGCATCCAGGCACGTTCCATAGGAGGTAGTGGAGCTATCCAGATGGTCGCAGCTCATCTGTAACTGCAGATTCATCATCCTCCATGTTCACTTGAAGCTCAAATCGAGGGAGGTCCATAGAGCAATTCAGGAGAATTGAAGTTACAATAAGCATTCAGTTAGCATCACTGAGTCCCAAGGAAGCTTTTGGGATCATTCAAACAAGCCCAGATGCTCTCTACCATCCTCACGACCTCCATTTTCAGAGGTAAGTTTCTGAACTCCACCTCTTTAATTTAAGCACTCTTTGTGGTAAAGCTCGATTCTATCTTGTTCAGCATCATCAGAGGATTGAAAACCCTCTATCATCGTTCATTTATTCATCTTGTGCATCATTTAATTTTAAAATTAGGGTTTATGTGTTCTTCGTGTTCATGATGAAATTCGTTAGTTACACTTAGAATAAATGAATTCTGAGCCCATAATCATGTTCCTTGTCCAAAAACGAGTGAGATTGATGTTTACATCATGCCATTTAGTTGAGAAACCAGAGAGTTAGGAATTTGAAAATCTAAAGCTCGAGGAAGAAGATGAACATGGCGCGCGTAAAATTTGAATTTCCTGGCTTATCTGAAAATATAATATATTGAGTGTATATAATTAACAAGCTGCGCGCGCAGCTCAGTTGGTTAAGTTTTGAAATGTGATCATGAAGGGCGTGGGTTCGAACCTCTCTAGGGCCAAACCAATTTTTTTTAGCACCCATTTTCATTTCTTTTTTTATACAAACTTCACACAATTAATAAACTTATCAAATTAAATCATTTTCACTTCATTTTTCACACACTTGTTATTTAATATACCTATTTTATGAATAATAAAAAAAAATCATAAAAATATTATTTATTTCATGTATTTTAATTAGGTTTAAAATAGTATGTTTTAAATGTTTTCTTAAACACTTTAAAATATATATTTTCATTTTGTTTTAACCTAACTACTTTGTGAATAATTTTATGATAAAACCCTAATTATTTAGGTCTTAATTGGGTATAGATTTCATCTTTGCCTTAATTAAGTTGACTTTTGTCAATATTCAAAACTGTTTTCAATCTCTGATTAAACAGATGATTAAGGTTTTCAAACAACAAAACCTTATATCATTTCAATCATTTTCAACTGTTTTTTAAGTGGGCCTCTAATAGAGTGTAAGACCCAACACCTTCTTTCTTTTCATAGTTTGTTTTTCAAAACTGTATTTACAAAATCTTCTTTCTGTTTTCAAAACATTCTTCTGGTATTTGAAGGGCATTATTCCCGGTGAAACTCTTCAGATACCTATGTGACCTTTGTCCATCTTCACTTCTTCTGTTTTCAAAACCCTTAACTGTTCATAATAAATATTCAACTATTATCAACAAAAACTGCTGATAAGGCTTTGTACATACTTCTTCAAAGGCCTCCACTCCATCCAGGTTAGGCTTTACAAGCTTTCAATTTACAGTCTTTTATTTAAATTACTGTCAAATATAAACGGTGCATATATATTAGTTTAGAACTACGTTTGAGTATAAACCCTAGGACAGTTAAACTATATATATTATAGGAATATGACCTAGGAATGAGAATGTCTTCCCGGTGAAGGCTCTTTCCTAATTAGAGATCTGTAGTTCAAACCCCCCCAAGATGAATTATTCCCGGTGAAACATCTTGGCAAAAACCTTAGAATCCAAAAAATAGGACACATCCACCCAAAGAGGAATTATTCCCGGTGAAACCTCTTACCCATTTGCTTAAAGCCAAAATAAGTTCAAAACCACATAGCTTTCTCTTGTGCTATAACAAGGACCCTCGATGACCCTCGATTAGCCTCCTCTTGGGCTTTGTACAAGGACCCACAGGCTTCTTAAAAGCATTTCCAACTTCCTCTTGAGCTTGTATACAAGGAACCATCAGGTTTCTTACAAACATAGGAACAGGTCTTTAGTCACCTTTTAACATACCCTGGTGAGTTTCTTCTAATTTAAACCAGACTTTAAACAAGCTAAGTTTGTCTCAATTTCACATTGAGTACCCCTTTTGGAATGAGAGACATGGACAGTCTCTGTCACCCTTATCCTCATCAATCTTCCTTAGCAGAGTCTAGGATCCATGTTTGTTTATCATCAGTCAGTGTCAGCCTTCATCTTGGGCTTTAAACAAGAAGTCTCATTAGATAATCTTTCTGCCATCATTTTAATAAAAACCCCTGGAAAGGGTTAGCCTCCAAAAACATTCCTTCATTTTAATAAAAACCCCTGGAAAGGGTTAGCCTCCAAAATCATTTCTTTCATTTTAATAAAAACCCCTGGAAAGGGTTAGCCTCCAAAATCACTTCTTCAAAAACCAAAGATTCATTTCTCTTAGGAGATAATTTCCCCAAAAGAGTCAAAACCCTTGGAAAGGGTCAGCCTCCAAAAACATGACAAAAATCAGCCTTTTAACAGACAATTTCTCCAGCTGAGTCAAAATCCCTGGAATGGGTTAGCTTCCAAAAAAATCAGTCTTTTAATAAATAAATCCTTCAATAGAGTCAAAATCCAACAAAAACAGTTAGCCTCAACCTTGGGCTTCATACGAGGCACCAAAACAATAAAACTCCCTGTTAATAGTCAGCCTCAACCTTGGGCATTGTACAAGGCAGATAATAGAGTCTCCCCTAGTGAGTCCTTCATTGTTCAGTAGCCACAACCTTGGGCTTTGTACAAGGCAGATAAACCATATTTCATGTGTCAAAGATTCCTAACATCCAGGATCTTCTCCCATAGAGTCATCCATACTCAGTTTATTTAAGAGTCCGCCACAACCTTGGGCTTTGTACAAGGCAGAAAATAATGTTTTCCCTAGCTAGAGTCAGCCTCAATTCTGGGCTTTGTACAGAACACCAAATAAAATCCATCAAAAATAGATTCTCCCCAAGTAGAGTCAGCCTCAATTATGGGCTTTGTACAGAACATAAAAATCCCTTTGTAAATTAATCCTCAGTGGAGTTTTTCTCCCAGAATCATAATAATAATCAATCAATCAAAAAGCCTCAAGCTTGGGCCTCATGCAAGCCAGCTAAAGTCAAATCTTTTATACAATAGATAAACATAGCTTATCTCTATAGAGAGATATTTTTACTACTCTACCACATTCAAACAAACAAACATTTCAATTTCAATTTCAATTTCAATTTCAATCAAGTCTCCCATTTAGGATTTTGAAAGGCATGAGCTGGCAGTAAAACCCAGACATGTGGTAACTTTCCCTAATTTGGATGAGCATCTTTGTTTCATTCAAGAGATACTAGCATACTTGCAAACACACAAGTAAGGTCACTCTCTTAATGAAATGAATCCAGTTATTCTGTCACTCTTTCAAAATGTTTGTGGTAGAATAGTACAAATACCTCTCTATAAAGATGATTTCATGTCTCTTTACTGTAAACAGAGATTTAATTCAAAGCTTCAACCTTGAGCTTCAAGCAAGGCACCAAAATCAATTAATTTCCCTAGTTAGTTCCCCGAACTACATTAAGCTCTGACTTCCACTAAGGATATGTAGGCATGAGGTTCACAAGGAATCTCAGCGAGCTAATAAAATACCAAAAATAGTCAGTTTGTCTATCTGTCTGTCTTTCTTTAATCAATTCAATTCCTTCTCCTAACACAAAGGAGAAACTTTCCCAATCATTACCAATAAACACAATCACAAATGACACAGAGAAGGTTCCTGTAGAGTACTACAGATATGTAGGGTGTTTAAACACTTCCCTATATATAACCGACCCCCCGGACTCCAGAATTTCTAGTCTAGGTGAAATCCCCACACTTAGCAAACTCTTAGGGTTTAGTTGAGATCTTTTTTTCCCTCTCCTACTCGTAGGACAATAAGAAAGTTCGTGTGATATCGTAGGAAGAACTGAAACAAAATTCCTCCCACCACGGGCGCATTCTCCTTCCAAATTTCGCGTGAAGGGTCTAGCGTGCCGTCCTCCCAAGTGAAACGGGGAGGTAAAAAAAACGACACCACAGTAAAAATGGCGACTCTGCTGGGGATATAAGTATTAAAAACCTTGGTTTTTCATCCAAACCAATGGTTGACCTGTTGCTGGTCCAGCCCCAATGAGGAATTAGGGATGCCAAATTCCCCCTCAAACAAGAGAGGTCCTGCCTAACCTCTGTGTCATATCATGTGATTGTTGCATATATATTTGTTTATTTTGTTTATTCTGTATCGGGAAAGGGCTTGATTCCCCCTTGTGGTGAGAAATCCTATACCCAGATTTGAGTGCAACATAAGATAGGATGGAGGATGTCTTCCCGGTGAAGGCCCTCTAATCTTGGTTTCCAAGTCTACTCTTGGGATTTGCCTGGCTGGTTGTGATTAACTGCGCCACTGCATTCCGAGACTGATTTATACCAGGAGGACCTAGAAACACATTAACCCCACTTAAAGCCTTTTTTAGGACGTAGAGCGGTGATTACGGAAGTAATTGTCACGCAGATACTACACTCAGAGAAAACTCTCTTATAGATACCAATCAACGTATCTTTAAGGTTGAGCAAAAACTCTGAGACCCCTAGAACTCGTTCTACAGGTACAAAAATCCTTATCCTTAGTTTACCATTGGGGCGAGGTTTGCGTTTTGACTTCATGACCACTATACCCTTCAACGCCATGTTTGTTTAAAACTCTTGTGTGTGCATTCATGCATTCATGCATCATTCATTAATAACAACTAAAAAAAACAAAAGAGTCTTTTTCGAGTTGTTTTTCAAGGAAACTAAATAACGAACGTTTTGAACTTCATAGAAAGAGAGAAACGGAGAAAGGACTTAAGGATCTATACCATGGATTACGGAAGAAAGAGAGCTAGGAAATACACCTTCAATATTCCCCAGGTCGAGGAACTGGGAAAGCTCGGAAAACTGGTGGTCAACCCCCAGGCTTTCAAGGAGAAGTATGGAAAACTTCTGCCTTTGCTCAATACCAACATGGTGGATGGGATCCTTCCCACCTTGGTACAGTTTTACGATCCAACGTATCACTGCTTCACCTTTCCAGATTATCAGCTCATGCCTACGTTGGAGGAGTACTCTCGTCTGATTGGAATACCCGTGTACGCGCAAGATCCGTACTCCGGTTTGGAAAAGAATCCTGACGACATTATCATTGCTGCAACTACTCCTTTGAACGTAGTCGACATTAGAACTCATATGGTGAGTAGAGGAGGAATTCAAGGATTGCCCTCCAAATTCCTGTTTGATCAAGCTCGATACTTCGTCAGCATCCAAGATATGAGCGCTTTTGAGGAAATACCGCTGTTATACGAATGGTTCGTTTCGCACCTGCCAAAGTCTAGCACTTTCTGGAATATGAGGGATGGCCTTTACTGGTCACAGAAAATCATGTCTCTCACTCATACAGACATTGAGTGGTGTAGTCCTGACAACGACGAAACTAAGATCATCTTCAGTTGCGGAAGTTTTCCCAACATACCCCTTATTGGAACTAAGGGAGGAATCAGTTACAATCCAGCTTTAGCCCATCATCAATACGGCTATCCTATGAAAAACATTCCAAGTAGTATTCAATTGGAGGGTCTGTTCTTCAAGAACATCGACGATCATGGCAACATGCTGAAGAAGGAAATTGTCCAAGCCTGGCGTCTTGTTCACAGCAAAGGGAGAAGATTGTTAGGAAAACATCTTTGCATCTCCCTGGATCCTTACCTTCAATGGGTACACGTCAGAGCATTCAAGCTCAGGATGCCATATCAACATCAAGAACCTATTCCCCTAAGGGAACCAATTTACCTTTTCTCCACCGATGTTGAAAAATTACAAGCGGCATTAAACAAGGTATGCCAAGAAAGGAATGCTTGGAGGAACAAGTATCGAATCATCAACACAGAAAATGTTGAGATTCAAAACATCCTAAGAAGGAAGGATGAGTTACTTGAAGTACTCGATCGACAAGTGACACAATCATCACTTTCTCATCATATCCCTCCTGCTTCCTGGATCATCGATCAGCTCACGTCAGAGAACGCTCAGCTCAAGAAACAGAAGAAGATGTTAGAACGTGTAGTCGGCTCATCATCAAAGTTTTAGAGTCCTTTCTGTCAGTTTCTCTGTATTTCCCTTTTCAAAGTGTGTAAAAACGGCGTTTTCGCTTAATTAATAAAAGTTTGATGTTTCATAACGTAATTATGGTGTTTCCTTGAAAAATAATAACTTAATTGCATATCATACATCACTTTAGTCGTACGCACTGACACGAGAACTGTCGCGGATCTAATAGTCACTTTCCTTTCTCCAGAAAGAGAGGAGGAGAAGGAGGTGAACAAAGACTTTCAAGCTGTCTCATCCATACAACACTCGTTCAAGTCGCAAGAAAAGAATGGAAGACTTTGAGCAAGAGAATGAAGAACTCAGAGAAGAGATTAATACTCTCAAAGGTACTGTTGAAAGACTCAATAGTATGGTAGAAGCCCTGGTAGTTGCACAGAATCGACCAACGCCAGAAGAACCACAAAGGACTGTGGTTTCCGAGATCGTTTCTACTCCTATTCCTCAGTATACCATGCCGCCTGATCGACCTTGGGGCATGCCGTATAACTTTACTCCAGAAGGGTACATACCTCCAGCTTCTGAAGCTCCAAAAGTCACCATGGATATGCGTCCACCGGAGGGTTACAAACCTCTGGAAATTGAAGTTCCAAGAGCAACGGCAATGGGTTTCGCACAACAGAATGCTGAGATTCCAAGATCTGCTGTCATGGCTTCTCCACAGCCCATTATGCATACTTTTCCTCCACAGGACGGACAAGTATATCATCACGCTCCAAGTGAGGATGCTGGCGTGTATGAAAGATTGGACGAGTTCCAGGAACAGTTTCTGCAAATGCAGAAGGAACTCAAGACTCTCCGAGGACAAGATCTATTTGGAAAGAATGCTGCAGACCTCTGTCTGGTTCCAAATGTTAAGATTCCTCACAAATTCAAAGTACCAGAATTCGAGAAGTATAAAGGGAATTCATGCCCACAAAGTCATCTTGTGATGTACGCTCGAAGAATGTCAACTCAGACTGATAATAAACAATTGCTCATTCATTATTTTCAAGACAGCCTGACTGGTGCTGCACTCAAATGGTACATGAACTTGGACAGTTCAGAGATTCGTACTTTTCGAGACCTCGGAGAGGTCTTCGTCAAACAGTATAAGTACAATCTGGATATGGCTCCCGACAGAGATCAACTCCGGGCCATGACTCAAAAGGATAGAGAAAGCTTCAAGGAATACGCTCAGAGATGGCGTGAAGTTGCTGCTCAAATTTGTCCACCACTTGAAGAGAAAGAAATGACAAAAATCTATCTCAAAACTTTGAGTCCATTTTATTATGGACGAATGGTTGCAAGTGCACCAAGTGACTTTACCGAGATGGTAAACATGGGTGTACGTTTAGAAGAAGCAGTTCGAGAAGGACGCTTGAACAAAGAACCAGAATCTTCTATTGGTCCAAGGAAGTATGGAAGTTCTTTCCAGAAGAAAAAGGATCAAGATGTCAGCAATGTCTTGCACAAAATTAAGAGGAAATTCCAACCTCAAGTTGAAACAATAACTCCGGTTGTTAACTCAGCGCCAGCTTATCAACCTCAGGTTTCGCAACAACAAATTCAACAAAGGTCGCAGCAACCTCAGCAGCAGGTTCGACCTCCAAATTACAACAATCGGGCTCCAAGGTATCCTGCCTTTGACCCCGTACCAATGCCGTATGCAGAATTGTTTCCAACATTACTAGCAAAAGGACTCATTCAGAAAAGAAGTCCTCCAAATCCTACAAACAGTTCCTCACAATGGTATAAGGCTGACCAATCTTGTCCCTATCATCAAGGGGCACCAGGTCACAATATTGAGAACTGTTTCTCTTTCAAGATTGACGTCCAACGATTAGTGAAGAGCGGAATGCTATCCTTCAAAGATACTAGTCCAAACGTCCAAGCAAATCCTTTGCCGCAGCATAAAGAAGCTTCAGTAAATCTGATAGATCAACACCCCAATGTCATTCAAATCTACGACATTCGTCAGATAGGGGAAAATCTTGTCAGGATGCACGCTAAACAAGCTGGGTACGGTCATGTACCACCTCACAACTACTTCACATGCGATATTTGTCCAAAGAATAATCAAGGATGTGCCGTAGTTCAAGCTGCATTACAAGAACAAATGGACTTGGGATGGATTCAACATATCCGAGTCAGGACTGAACATGACATCAACATGGTTCAAGGATGTCCAGGAGAATACAAAATCTACAAAGTTGAAGATCTTGAAGGATCGGTAGTCAGGTTCCACAAAACTTTAAATGGACTTGCCTACTTTGGAACAGATTTCCACGCTTACAGTAGATGCGAAATCTGTCGAAGAAATTCACGAGGATGTTTGCGTGTTCGCAACGACATTCAAAAGCTGATGGATGACAATACCATTACTGTTCTTGCCAACAGAGAAGATGATGAAGTCTTTACCGTATCTCCTCAAATTAATCAAGTTGAACCTATGCAAGTTAAGTATGATAGCAGGAAGACAGCAGTTGCACCACTAGTCATCTACTTACCAGGTCCTGTACCGTATGAGTCCAGCAAGGCTATACCATACAAGTACAACGCTACATTCATTGAAAATGGTAAGGAAATACCATTACCGTCTGTTGTCAACATTGCTGATGTTAGTCGAGTCACCAGAAGTGGACGAGTCTTCAACAGAACAACAGAAAATGTGGAGAAACCTTCGGAGGAAGTACCACATAGGCAAGACAATCATCCGACCAATGCTGTTCAAGCGAAAGAAAATGATGAGATCTTGAAGTTAATCCAGAGGAGTGAATACAACATTGTAGACCAATTACTACATACTCCGTCTAGGATTTCTGTTCTTTCCCTGCTATTGAGTTCTGAAGCTCATAGGGAAGCTCTACAGAAAGTTTTGGAACAAGCTTTCGTAGAACCAAGTGTTACAATAAGCCAATTCAACAACATCGTTGCCAACATCTCCGCGGGAACTAGCCTAAGTTTCTGTGACGAAGATCTTCCTGAAGAAGGAGTGGACCACAATCTTCCACTTCACATCTCAGTTGGCTGCATGGGTAATACACTCACAGGAGTCCTAATAGACAATGGATCCTCTCTCAACGTCATGCCTAAATCAACATTATCAAGATTATCTTTCGAAGATTACCCTCTAAGAAAAAGTCATGTCATCGTCAAAGCATTTGATGGATCAAGAAAGTCAGTTTTCGGAGAAGTGGATCTTCCCATAACTATTGGACCTCAGACGTTCAAAATCACTTTCCAGGTTATGGACATTCCAGCACAATACAGTTGTTTGCTAGGTCGCCCATGGATTCATGAGGCTGGGGCAATTACTTCAACACTTCATCAGAAACTGAAGTTCATAAGAAATGACAAATTGGTAACCGTATGTGGAGAACGAGCTCTGATCGTCAGCAACCTGTCATCATTCTCCGACATAGAACCAAAAGAAGTTGTTGGAACTAAATTCCAAGCACTTTCCTTGGACAAAGGAAAGGAGAAAGCAGCGTCTATCTCTTCATACAAAGATGCAATCCAAGTTGTAAAGGATGGCACTACCAGTGGTTGGGGGCACATTAATATTCCTACCAACAACAAGAACAGAACAGGAATTGGATTCTTTCCGACATCATCAAAAGCTATCCCAGGGATTGAGGTAGTTCTCCCCATTCAAGAAACTTTCTGCAGTGGAGGTTTTCTTCAACCTGTTCAACAAACAGTCAATACCATCGGTACGGAAAACACCGATGAAGAGGATTGGTTATCCTATCTTAACAGAGCAGGATATATCTCCCTACCAGAGTCTGATCCACCTTGCTGTTATCCGACTAAAGGATCTGAAAGTAAGACTCAACCAAGCAGGGATGAAGTTACTGACAGCTTCACCACCAGAAGTCATGGTTCATCAGAAGAAGTTCCTCCTATCCCCGAAGAAACCTGGGATACATTAGGAGAACCAAGCGGAAAATTCGACTACATGGTGAAATACTCCGCTCCTGAAAGTTCAAGAATCTCTCTTGAAGATATTGTTCCAACTGGATGGAACAGTGATTTTGAGTACCTCTCTCAGCCAAAAGAGATGTATAACCCTTGCTATTCATCATCATCTACTGGTGAAATCATCATTGAGGATTATATCCCCAAGTCACCTTCCGAGGCTACGGATCTAGAGTTCACATATCTAGTCAATGCCATCTTGGGAGAAGAGCAAGACCAAAATACAGAAGAGGATGATCTCGAAAGTGTCTCCGACAACGAGTCTCTCCATTCAGAAGATTGGAAGTTTCCTCAAAAGAAAAACCGACATACTCCACTTGGAAATGGGTATGCTCACACCGCTCAGTCTGCTGAAGTAGAAGAAGATCGTCTGAGTGTTGCAAAGACAGTGGTTGGTAAATCAAGACCTACCACAGGCCAGCTTAAGCCTAAGGTTCCAGATTACTTAGTGCACAATGGGGTTCGCCACTACTGGACAGCTGTTGAAGTTTCAACTGTTGTTCGCACTCCTAAGTAGGAACTTTCACCGTTATTTTGTCCTCTCACCATAGCCCAGGGTGAAGAGATGTTTCATAGGGCTTTGCATTTTACTATTTCTTAGGAAAATGTCCCTCTTTGCTTCGCCCAAAGCAATAGAGTTTTGTTTTATAGGGTCTTTGTTTCAAGAAATGACTGTCAATAAATAAAAATGTCATTCTGTTCCTTCGTTAGTTTTTCCTTTTCTTTTTTCGGAAATTGGTAATCCTAAAAAACACCCTTAAAAAACATCAAAAATCATTAACTGCATACACCGAGTCTTCCCTCGTTGTCTAAATAAAACTTATCACACATATGCAGATTAATCATAAAATACCCCGTTGAAACGTGCGACCGTATGACTTCTCCAAGCTTTGAGTTTCCTGTATTCGAGGCAGAGGAAGAAGAAGACGAAGAAATATCAAAGGAAATTTCACGATTACTTCAACAAAAGGAAGAGGCCATTCAGCCATACAATGAGCCTCTAGAGATCATTAACCTTGGTTCCGATGGAAACAGAAAAGAGGTTAAGATTGGAGCTTCGCTCAGTTCAGAGATCAGAGAGAGTTTGATACAGCTGCTCAAAGAATTCTCAGATGTCTTCGCTTGGTCTTATCAAGATATGCCAGGGTTGGATACCAGTATAGTGGAGCATCACTTGCCATTAAAAGCAGAATGCCCTCCGGTCAAGCAAAAATTGAGAAGAACTCATCCGGAGATGGCCATGAAAATCAAAGAGGAAGTTCAAAAGCAGATCAACGCAGGTTTCCTCGTCACTTCAGAATACCCTCAGTGGTTAGCTAACATTGTTCCCGTTCCTAAGAAAGACGGAAAAGTCCGCATGTGCGTCGACTACAGAGATTTGAACAAAGCTAGCCCTAAGGATGATTTTCCTTTACCACATATTGATATGTTGGTAGACAGTACAGCAAAATCCAAAGTTTTCTCATTCATGGACGGATTTTCAGGATACAACCAAATCAAAATGGCACCTGAAGACATGGAAAAAACAGCTTTCATCACCCCCTGGGGCACGTTCTGCTATCGTGTTATGCCTTTTGGACTAAAGAACGCAGGGGCAACTTATCAAAGAGCCATGACTACGCTTTTCCACGACATGATGCATAAGGAAGTGGAAGTCTATGTGGACGACATGATTGCCAAATCAGAAAATGAAGAAGATCACATACAGAATCTGACAAAGTTATTTCAACGCTTACGGAAGTTTCAGCTTCGCCTGAACCCCAACAAGTGCACCTTTGGTGTCTACTCAGGAAAACTCCTTGGTTTCATTGTCAGCAAACGAGGAATTGAAGTAGATCCAGACAAAGTCAAGGCAATTCAAGAAATGCCTTCACCCAGAACCGAGAAACAAGTTAGAGGATTTCTTGGACGTCTGAATTACATCTCGAGATTCATATATCTCATGACTGCAACTTGCGCTCCTATTTTCAAACTTCTACGGAAAAATCAAAGTTGCGTCTGGACAGACGATTGTCAGAAAGCGTTCGACAGCATTAAGGAATATCTGCTCGAACCACCCATCTTATCTCCTCCAGTGGAAGGAAGACCTTTGATAATGTACTTAACCGTCTTAGAAGACTCCATGGGTTGTGTCCTTGGACAGCAAGACGAGACGAAAAGAAAAGAGCATGCCATTTACTACCTAAGCAAGAAATTCACTGACTGTGAATCCCGCTACTCCATGCTCGAGAAGACGTGTTGTGCTTTGGCCTGGGCTGCCAAGCGTCTCCGCCAGTACATGATTCGACATACTACTTGTTTGATCTCTCATATGGATCCAATCAAGTACATCTTTGAGAAGCCTGCCTTAACCGGGAGAATTGCCCGTTGGCAGATGTTGTTATCAGAATATGACATTGAGTATCACGCACAGAAAGCCGTGAAAGGAAGCATTCTAGCTGAGCACCTGGCTCACCACCCACTCAATGGTCATGAATCAACCAGTTTCGACTTTCCGGACGAGGACGTCATGTACCTCAAGATGAAAGATTACGACGAGCCACTACCAGACGAAGGACCTGAGATAGGATCCCAGTGGGGCTTAATCTTTGACGGAGCTGTCAATGCTTATGGACGAGGAATTGGGGCAATCATTGTTACACCTCAGGGTACCCATATTCCATTTACTGCCAGATTAACTTTCAAATGCACAAACAATGAGGCCGAATATGAAGCTTGCATCATGGGTCTCGAAGAAGCCATGGATCTAAGAATCAAACACTTGGATGTATACGGAGATTCTGCTTTGGTCATCAATCAAATCAAAGGAGAATGGGAAACACGCCAACCAGGGCTAATTCCTTACAAAGACTACGCGAGAAGATTGTTACCATTCTTCGACAGGGTAGATTTTCATCACATTCCTCGTGAAGAAAACAATTTGGCTGATGCATTAGCCACACTCTCTTCCATGATTAGGATAAATCATTGGAATGACATTCCTCGGATCGATGTTATGCGCCTGGATAGGCCCGCTCATGTGTTCACAGTAGAAGCAATCATCGACGACAAACCGTGGTATCACGACATCAAGAACTTTCTTCAAAAGCAAGAGTACCCTCTTGGGGCGTCAAAGAAAGATAGAAAGACTTTGAGAAAGTTAGCTTGTAGATTCTTCTTGAATGAAGATGTTCTGTACAAGAGAAACTTCGACATGGTTCTGCTCAGATGCGTTGACAGAAAAGAAGCAGAAATACTCATGAGAGAAATACATGAAGGTTCCTTTGGTACTCACACCAATGGACATACCATGACAAGGAAAATACTGAGAGCAGGATATTATTGGCTGACAATGGAGTCAGATTGCTACCAGTACGCAAAGAGGTGTCACAAATGCCAGATCTACGCCGATAGAATTCATGTGCCACCATCTCTTCTCAACATACTCTCTTCCCCTTGGCCTTTCTCCATGTGGGGAATCGACATGATTGGAATGATCGAACCAAAAGCGTCCAACGGACATCGCTTCATCTTGGTAGCCATAGACTATTTCACCAAATGGGTTGAAGCAGCTTCATATGCAAACGTTACAAGACAAGTTGTCGTCAGGTTTATCAAGAATCACATCATCTGTCGCTACGGCGTTCCTAGCAAGATAATCACTGACAATGGGTCAAATTTGAATAACAAAATGATGAAGGAGCTTTGTGAAGAATTCAAGATCGAACATCACAACTCATCTCCTTACAGACCAAAGATGAATGGAGCTGTAGAAGCAGCTAACAAAAACATCAAGAAAATCATTCAGAAGATGGTCATCACTTACAAAGATTGGCATGAAATGCTCCCGTATGCTCTTCATGGTTACCGTACATCAGTACGTACTTCGACTGGAGCAACTCCTTTCTCCCTTGTATATGGCATGGAGGCAGTCCTACCTATAGAGGTTGAGATTCCATCAATGAGAGTTTTGATGGAGGCAAAATTAACAGAAGCCGAGTGGTGTCAAAGCAGATTCGATGAATTGAACTTAATCGAAGAAAAGCGCATGACAGCTTTATGCCACGGACAGCTATATCAACAAAGAATGAAGAAAGCTTTCGACAAAAAGGTTCGACCTCGCACAATCAAAGAAGGCGACCTTGTACTCAAAAAGATTCAATCTTTTCTCACAGATTCGAGAGGGAAATGGACTCCCAATTATGACGGCCCCTACGTGGTCAAGAGAGCTTTCTCAGGAGGAGCCTTAATACTCACGACTATGGATGGAGAAGAATTCACCCGTCCTGTGAACGTCGACGCAGTCAAGAAATACTTCGCCTAAATAATTAAAAGAACAGCTCGCTAAGTTGAAAACTCGCAAAGAGCGGCTTAGGCAAAAAAGAGCGTCTCGGTGAATCGAAAACCCGAAAGGGCGATTCAGGCAAAAGTTAGAGACATAAAAAAAATATATATTAATCAATCCCGGTAGACTTAAAACCCGAAAGGGGTAGTTTACGCAAAAGTTAGGGATATATGGCAAGTAACTGTGTCCAGGACAAACTTGATCATTCAAAATCCATAGCGGAGTATTCATCAGCAGTAGGTCATCTTCTACGAAGCACGAATACAGCGCAACTCGGAGTGGAAGGGAAAGATAACGGTCGTCACGTTTCATCGTAGCCCTTTTCCCGAAAATTACCAATTTCCAACTTTGTAAATACTCCATGGAATCAAGCATTTGGCTGATTACCATTCCATATATAATAATTTGAGCCTTGTGCTTTTCCTTTGCAATCTAGTCTTATTCAGTTTCTTGGAATGCATTTTAAGTTTAAACAGTCAATTTCTTGAAACAAATGTTTTCATAAAATAAAAATGAATTTACTTGCAAAAATAAAGGTGAAATTTCTTTCTAAGGTTTACAAACAATAGGAAGAATGCAAACAGTTGCTCCGAGAACGGTTGAGATTCCGGGAATCAAGTTTTCCCCATGAGGTCGCTTTGCGAACATCTCCCGATGACGGATCTTTACTTCAATTCATATTACTCATTTCGGACAGCGGACAACTGATAACCAGATATTCCCAACAGAGTTCGAACTACAAGAAGAGGACATCTTCTGATCAACAAGAATTCAAGTCGTATCTTAGGATTTTCCATCCGCGACAATTCTATTCACATTCACTTTACATTTTATCATTTTATCATAATATTCATGCATACATTACATCATAATTGCATAGCCGAATCAGGCTTTGATCCTGTGAATGCCTAAGTCATTTAGGCATGAACTCAAGTTTCCCCTGCAAGTTCCGGAGAAACTTTTTCCTTCGAAACAACAGTTCATACACAAGGATCTCACCAAGCAAGTCAACAGATGGTAGTCTCCCTCAAAGAGATAGTTTGTTCACTTTTGGAATTCCTCAGCCGAGAATCTCCTGCAGAGCGACATTCGACAGTCTTCTTCAGATAAGATAGTCTGCTTCACATTTTGGAATTCCCTACAGGTTTGGTATTTCCCCAGCAGGGTCAAGAGGTGCCACTTCTTGTCAAAGAAAAATTCAGAATCTCCCAGCAGATCGACAAATGATTCCCCAGCGGAGTCAGCGAATGATAGTCTTCGTCCAGAAGATAGTTCAGATTCCCCAACAAAGTCAGCAAATGGCAGTCTCTTTCAGCAAAAGACAGTTTGCTCACTTTCTATCATAACAGAGTCAGCAAATGGCAGTCTCTTTCAGCAGAAGACAGTTTGCTCACTTTCTATCATAACAGAGTCAGCAAATGGCAGTCTCTTTCAGCAGAAGACAGTTTGCTCACTTTCTATCATAACAAAGTCAGCAAATGGCAGTCTCTTTCAGCAGAAGACAGTTTGCTCACTTTCTTTCATGACAGGGTCGACAAATGGCAGTCTCTCCCAGTAGAAGACAGTTTGCTCCCCTAGCAATTGGCAAATGGCAGTCTTTTCCCAAGAAAAGACAGTTTGTCTGTTAAATACTCAAGAGATCGACAAATGGCAGTTTCTTCGAACAGTTTGTCTGTTTCTGGGATGTTTAACTCCCCACAGAGTCGATGAATGGCAGTTTTTCTGTTAGGAAAACAGTTCGTTGATTCCCCAGGCATCAGTTGACGAATGGCAGTTTTCACCCCGAAAACAGTTCGTCCGCCTTCAAACAAAGTCATTAGCCCCTCAAAAGATCATGAGGCCATATGACATTCTTTCAAAGACGTCAAGTCAAAAGGGAAGATGGTGAAGTTTCTTTACAACCGTCAAATGGCATCTTACCTCCAAGCGCTGGTAAGAAGTTTGACGAGGAAACAAACCTTTGAAGTTTCTTTACAGCCGTCAAATGGCATCTTACCTCCAAGCGCTGGTAAGAAGTTTGACGAGGAAACAAACCTTTGAAGTTTCTCTACAGCCGTCAAATGGCATCTTACCTCCAAGCGCTGGTAAGAAGTTTGACGAGGAAACAAACCTTTGAAGTTTCTTTACAGCCGTCAAATGGCATCTTACCTCCAAGCGCTGGTAAGAAGTTTGATGAGGAAACAAACCTTTGAAGTTTCTCTACAGCCGTCAAATGGCATCTTACCTCCAAGCGCTGGTAAGAAGTTTGACGAGGAAACAAACCTTTGAAGTTTCTTTACATCCGTCAAATGGCATCTTACCTCCAAGCGCTGGTAAGAAGTTTGATGAGGAAACAGACCTTTGGAGATTTTCTCTTTATCTGAGATATTGTCCAAACGCAACTGAGAGCAGTTTCGAGATTTGGACATCCGGAACGAGAGGAGGTTGTTTACCTTTTTCTAAGTATCAACACTTAGTTAAAGAAGATGGATTGCGCATCCTACACTGCCATCCATTCACCAGAATCCACATCAAGTATTTCTGCAGGAGTTTGTCTCCTCATCCCCCGCCAAGTGCGACAATGGGATCAAATCATGCAAAGATTTTATCATCTCAGGAGCGCCCAAAATTCGGGCATTCTTTGATATTTAAGTCTCTTTTACGCAGGAGAGATCGAGATCTCAATCTCTCTCCCTCCAGATAAAAGAAACTTAAACAGGGGCATCTGTCATACCCTAATTTTTTACCCCCCTGAGATGACATATCTTCAGGATTTTCATCAAGTCAAAGCAAGTATCCAGAGCAGTCTGACTTTCAATCGAGGGTGTTCAAAGACAAGAAAACTCAGGCAAAGGATCAATCAATAGGAGGATTAGTCTCTAACACAATCATGAGACTCAAGAGCTTCATTATTTCACCTATGATTGATTAGACACCCAGTCATCTAAGTACAGAATTACTCAGATCAACAGACCAGGGTTTGGAGCCTTATCAAGGACTAAAATCAGGGAACACTTTTGGGAAACCCTAAAAAGCCCTAGGGGACCATTCAAAGACATCAATCATCTTCAAATAACTCATATGACAAGATCCACTGGACATTACACCTCAATTCAAAGTCTACAGTCATCATTGTCCTCTGGTCGACAATTAGGGTTTTTGACCTAATTCCCCAAGATAGTTGACTTTTAATCAGGGCATGGATCTAAAACTCAAGACATGATCCAAGAGTCTCTATTACCTCAATATAATCCCTTTACATCATTCATTTAAGGAGAAGATCTTGTTTCTACACAAAAGTCCAAAATCTCACCTTATTTGGAAAAAGTCAACTGTATGGGATCACCATTGACTTTTGAGATTTTTGGTCAAACCATGACTTTCAAGAATCAATATCATCAATATATGGATATTAAAGTCATTTGACCAAAGAAATTCAAAGAAATTCATCAAGGAGCAAAAAGTCGGGAATTAGGGTTTTTTAAGGCATGGTGAGAACTCAAAATTTCACCTACACAACTCAAAAAACTTCCAACATGAAAGTTGTAGATCTTGCAAAATAAAACAACATCTTACAAAGGAACTTTTTTCAAAAGATCAATCATTTAAGAGTTTTGGAAATTTTGGAGTTTTAGGTCATAAACACTTAGAAATTTTTCTAAGTGTTTTAACCTAGTTTTCTTCCAACTTTGGCCTCATTTTTCACAAATTTGCCAAAGGATTCTGAAGAAACTCCAAACTAATGATTTGAAGTAGATGTTTAGGGCTTTCCAAATTGTGTTCAACCTTCTCCAAATTCATTTTGAGCTAAGAGTTATGCTTGTTCAAAGTTGGCCTCGTGAAGTGAAATTATAGGTCATGTACAATTTGAAACTTTGCAATTTTGTGCATTTTGCTTCACTAAGTGATGCTACACGACCTCTAATACATCTGAAACCATACCACACATCCAAATTCATCATTGCATAAGGATTAGAGAAGATTCCCAAAAACAAAGGCATGTGATTATGTAATGATTGCATTTTTGAATTTATGGCAAATGATGAATCATCAAGGAATCTTGTTCTAAGCCAATTAGAACTCTCCTCTGAATCAGAAATGTTCCCTTGGATCATACAAGATCAATGGTTGGGGAAGCTAGCCCGAAAATGCATCATTGCATTTAGGATCTTTTCAAATTTTCTTCTTGGCTAAGAAACCAAAACTCTCTCATTAAGCAAGCTCACTCTCTCAATCAGTACTGAACCATTTACCTATAAATAGGGGAGCATACTTCAGTAGAAAAACACACCAAAGCAACTCAATTCCTTGCTTTCTCTTTCTCTTCTCATGCTTATTGTTTTTCAAAGTTCTTTGGCAAGAAGAATCGTTTTCTTCAAACCAGAGCTCATCTTTGGAAAGTAAGCATTCTAACATCTCAAGGGAGGTGTCGCTACCGCGAAAATTAACAGAGTCGCCACTAACATATTTATCCTGAAAAGGAAGGGAATGCCAGCAAACCACAAAACAAAACAACGGTCTCACGACCAGAGAAGAGGGTAAGGGAGTCGGTTACGCGAGGGGAAGGTGTTAGCACCCCACGCGCCCATCGTACTCGATGGTATCCACGCTTGTGTCTAAATCTATGGGTGTGTAACAAATCTACGCTAATCTGGACTAAAATGAATGCAGAATGTAGGGAAAAGAAAGTGTTATGCTCGCACGGGCCCTACCCCGCTGCCTACGTATCTGTTTTGCAGAATCAGAGCTACCGTAGCTCGGCTAACTAATTTTTGTTTGTTTTGTGTTTTTTAGGTGAACGAGTTACATTCACACTCCTCTGCTCGACCTTTGGAGACTTATGCTGGGAATGGAGCGGAAATAACAAGTTCTTAAGAAAAGAAAATCAAAGAGTGTGGTTTGTGTTTTAAAGAATGCATGAGGAAGACCTAAGCTAAGGGGGAAAGCTTGCTACCTAATGTTATCATACAAAGGGTATCAGTCTAAACTAAACTAATCAACCTACGAGGGAAAAGGGAAGCAAACAATGAGCACACAAACGAGCATCCCCTCGTAAAGCAAACAAACCAACGGTACTGACCGAGTGGTAGAAAAGCGGTCCCGCCATAGCCAAGGGGAGCAGCTCAACCCAAGTCAACCAAGCATTAGACCTCGTGAAAATGATCGGGCCATAGACAAGAGGGCGGACCCCTCTCAGCAACCAAGCCGTCACGGATCGTAAAGGAAAACGGTGCGTGCGTACACCGAGCATCAACGTCGAGCAACGCGAGCTATAGGAAAGGCGGGGGTCCGGCTGCATGAACCCTTTTCCTGACATACTCGATAACAAGATCTTGTGCAGGTTCAGAAGCAAGCTACGCGTAGCGTGCGCATACTGAACAGACTCGATGAGACTAGGCGGGGGTTGATTGCTAACCCTTTCCGCATGCCTTCCATGAGGACTTAACGGAGTGCCATATAGGACTTATTACACCGTGACTCCCTGCCGCAAAGCACAAATATAAACACACCAACAAAAACAGAGCCTCTTTCGAGAACTTGGCCAGATGCATGTCTAAGTCCTACTTCTCATGTTATTGGATGATGCGGGAAAGCGATAAAGTGCGAGAGAAATAAAATGAAACGAAATCAATACCAAACGGATGATGATCCGTAAACTAAAGCGAAGAGAGCGAGTAAACTAGGATCCCGCGAGCGAGGTAGCAAAAGCAACAGCAAACATGTCAGCACTCCGATTAGAATCCGCATAAGCAATCAAGATTCGGCGCGATGAAAGTAAATCACGCGCCAACGTGTGCATCGGGCACAACGAATACCATACACCTGCAAGGGAAACAGAAATCCGGACAAGCAAGTATAATGATAAAGGATGCGTGTAGAAACGCGAATCAGAGAGAGGATAAATGTCGTGTCCCACAAATAAAGCGGAACACGAGAGCGGGCATCGACCAGAGCCTCCATGTTGCCTTGCATACTAACACACACGTTAGAGATAACAAGACACCGCAATCGGAATTGCGTTATTGAATTATAAGCTGAACCGGAAATGGATAACGGAATAGAAAGTGAAAACATAACAAAAGCGAATAAGAAGAAACATGAGATAGTATTCAAAAGCAAATCAAATATGTACACTAAAACTACGGAAGCCAGCACAAGTATTTACATGCACAACGGTACACCGAAACGGCAAAACCGGGTAAAAACAGTGAAAACTAAACTCGTCAGAATTAATCCAAAATTTTATTGCAAGGTTAAAACGTGCTAAAGAAGTCAAATATGCAATTAGAATTTACAAAATCGTCCCGAAAGCGCGACTTTCAAGACGGGGCAGAAGCAAAAACGGTAAAAAAAGTCGGTCAAAACCGAAAATAAACTGCTCAAACAGCTCCGAAAATATTATTACGTATGAAAAACATTATTCACATGCTCAAAAACTCTTCCTAAATCAAAAGATATGGCCAATTTGATAGAGCCGACATACCGCGCGTGTAAGTGTCAAAACCAAACAAAACATAATGAACAAGTAAGACAGAAAACTTCCAGCCATCAAATGTCATTTATTAGTACAAGGAAACAACAATTTATCACTTAGAAACACACAACAAACATTACCACAAAGTTTATGACAAAATCTCTTTTTAAAGAACCAAATTTCATGAATTAGAGGAAGTGAAAGGTGATATGTAGTATCAATTGATTGCTGCACTAAAGAATGTAAAAACCAGTCCCATAAGGCTATTTAAAACACTCATAAACACAAGAGAAAACATCAAGGCATGGCAAGGGATGGCATATATTTGCAAGTGGAAACTTAGTGCATAGAAACAAGTTTCAAGTGGTAAAGACAAACACAAATGCAATCAAAACCAACTCAATTTTTATGAAGCATTTTTGTATGTGGTGAAATCCAAGTATCAAGGCAACCATTGAACTATCATGAAAAACAAGTATCAACCAAAACAATTTTTATCACATTTCTAACAATTATAAAAAACAAACAAGTTATGAACACAAACTCAACCAACACCACACTTGTTCAACATAGTCAATAACAACAAGTTCCAGCAATTAACATCACATATTATCAACTATTATCCATTAACCAAACTCATTCCAATGCTCAAAAATCCAAGTAATCATGAACCAAAACATTTTCAGCATTTAATCCAATTACTCACACTATTTTCCAATTCATTTTCATGCTAAAACAACACCAATTAGTAGCCAAATTTTCCAGCACTTAAACACTTATGTTAACATGTTTTATGCACATTTAAAGCACCAAAGCAACATCAAAACATCATTGAATTTCCAGCAACAATGCATCATCAAAATAGTACCAAAAGTCAATAGATCAACGTTAAAACAACACAAAATTCCAGCATTAATTCACTCGTGTTGCCATGCTTTCTTATGCACTTTAAGATTCCAAATCAACATTCGAACTCACATAAAATTTCCAGCACTCTGTATTAGTTCAAATTAGCAACAAGAGGCAACAATGTCCTTATCGATTAACACATATATCATGACCCTCTTATTTAATCACAATGACTCCACAATTTCAGCATGACTATTACTAACAAAAACATCTATACCTCAACTTTCGAAAACAAACTGTCATCACTTATTAGCATTAATACTTCAACTTTTACTATGTTATGCTAGTAGAGAATTTATAGCAAAACAGGATGTACAGCCAACGTGTTAGTAGCATAGAATTTGAGAAATAGCACTACAAGACTTGGAAATAGCACTAAGTGTTTGTAATCAAAATTAATACTCCAATGTACAATGGCAGAGAACTAACACCACAAAGCAACAAGTTATGAAACCGAAAAAAAATTGCAACACATCACAAGTCACATACAAGCAACAAGGAAACTTAAAGTAAACCGACGTGTCGATACTTCGACACAACACCACATCAGCATATGGATATCAAGAACTCAACTCAAATGACAATTATCAATCCAAAAAAAGAAAAAAAAAACAACAAGAATTAACCACAAGCTATCCAACAGCTGACCTATCCATCATGATTCAAGAATTACAAGATTAAATCTAGCTTAACATAAGCCTCGAAAACATTTAATTCTATGTCAAAAGTATAGCTAATGTCAAAGCTAGCAACACATATCAAGCCAAATTAAACTATCAAATTTATGCTGAATTTTACTTAGACAAAGACTCAAACACATAGAGTGCTAAAATTTCAACCACAATTTTTTTCACCAATTATTATGTCGACAATCTCATCACTCCTGATTCAAACAACAGCACCATGAACAAATCTCCAGCAACAAAAACAATAAGCATAATCAACAGCAACTTCTAATATCAACAATGATATTCACGTCATTCGAACAACCACACAATATCCACACCATTGAACAATTACTTATCGTCAATTAAACAACAACATCATCATCAACTATTATCAAGAATCAGCATGAACATCCTCACTTAACAACAATCATTATTCATGAATCAACAATTAAACACAACAATATCAATTCCACAATAACGAACATTCGAAGCAAAGTTTGTGAAGTTACCGTAATCAAAAGAGATGACGAAGTCGAAGAGAGAACGTCAAAGCTTCGCGGAGGGAATATGATCCGAGACGAGACCGGCGGAGGACGTTCTCGCAAACAGTGACGTATCGGAAGAGCTTCCGTGCAGTGATAAGCAGTGGTGTGAGAAAATGACGATCGGTGAGGCAGTGAGTTTTGGCTACGTGGTCTTCATCATCTTCATCATGTTCTTGAAAATTGTTGAAGCTTTTTTTTTTTATTTGTGGTTTTGATTCACAGAATTTGAGAGAGAATT